>NW_015675949.1:0-204 GCF_001515625.1 Sinocyclocheilus rhinocerous
ATTTATCGGATCACGAAAGGTCCCCAAGCTGGGACTCGAACTCACATTGGTCAAAGCACAACCGCACTGCATCTCGAAGAAAGGAAATCGGCTCCGACTGTTAGAATATATTTAAATAAATGCTATCATAAATAATAATTATTATTATTTTAGTTAAAAACGGCATATTTGTTCAGTGATAACTACGAAAAAAGATAGGCTGTA
>NW_015675950.1:0-204 GCF_001515625.1 Sinocyclocheilus rhinocerous
AACTCTGCAATCTTGATGTTCCTCTTTGACAGGTACACAAAACGATTGTTCTGATCCATGCTGATTTTGTTCCCTATTTCAAGGCTTAGCGAAGGAAATGCTACACTTTACTGCGCAAAGGAACGAACATACAACAATGAAAACAATTACAAGTGTTCCTAACCAAGAAAGAAGACTATCTTTTAGCAAGATGTTCAAGAGAAC
>NW_015675951.1:0-204 GCF_001515625.1 Sinocyclocheilus rhinocerous
ATTTTAACATTTTGAGAAAAAAGTATCCAACACTATGTCCTAACCTGGCACAATATGCCAAGTTTTAATGTATGGTTATTAATGTATGGTTATGACAGGACTGTCATTTCACAGAGATTTCACAGTCGGCGGGGACAACCAGCACAATGCTACAGAAATAAAAAGTAATCATTAGGGCCTTTCGCACCTCGGGAACCTTTTCAT
>NW_015675952.1:0-204 GCF_001515625.1 Sinocyclocheilus rhinocerous
ATTTTTAGCACTAAATGATATGTGCAATAATTATGATGCATGAATTTTTTAGGTTTTGCATTTGAATGTATATTTAAACATTATCAAACACTGGATTTTTGTTTCGATTTTTTTTTTTAATATTAAATTTAACAAGGTTAATTATTTACTTCCCAGTGATATTTTGTGATATTCACATAACCATACAACATAAGATAATATTAC
>NW_015675953.1:0-204 GCF_001515625.1 Sinocyclocheilus rhinocerous
TTTTAACCCAAATGCTGGGTTCAGCTTGTTGGGTCATTTTATTGGTTTATTTTGAATATTTTTCACAGGTGCTGGGTAGATTTTCTGTAACTAAGCTGCTGCTTAATTTTTAATGCTGGGTTATCTTTTTCTATTCAACCGCTGGGTTGAGCCTTTATCCGACGAAACAACCCAGATGCTGAGTTACAGTCAGTGTCACGAATC
>NW_015675954.1:0-204 GCF_001515625.1 Sinocyclocheilus rhinocerous
CTGGCTAACATTTATCCAGTAGCCCATTCAGCATAATGATGTTAGCAAGAAAATACATTTCTGAGTTGGAGTTTCATTTTAGTTTAAATATTAGGAAGACACATTTTTTAATTTTTAGTGTTTTGGATAGTGACTCTGGGTCAGTGATCACATGACAGCTCAGTTGTGACATATCTCTGTATGTTTCTGTCAAAAGCCATTCAA
>NW_015675955.1:0-204 GCF_001515625.1 Sinocyclocheilus rhinocerous
ATTTTTTATTATTTATTTTTTTTATTTATAGCTATGTTTTTATATATTTGTAGCTATTGTGTATTTATAGTAAACTAAAATTATAAAACCATAAAAAGTTACTTGAGATAAATGTTAAGTGAAATAGAATACAATTTGACTTATTTTATTAACATTTTAATTTAGTTACTTTATGTACTAAAATAACAAATTAAAACTTAAATA
>NW_015675956.1:0-204 GCF_001515625.1 Sinocyclocheilus rhinocerous
GATATCATTCACCTTTTGTTTGATTTTGTTTACTTGATTCAACTTTTGTTTTCTAAACCCTTGCAAATTTTCAAAGAGCAGAGCAACCCCCTTTGCAGTCATTTTTCTTACTCTTTTTTGCGACACATTTTCATCAACAGCACCATCATCATTTGCAACGTTTTCCATAACAACCTTTCCACCATCAACATCAGCAGCCATTTC
>NW_015675957.1:0-204 GCF_001515625.1 Sinocyclocheilus rhinocerous
ATCATTACCTTCAGCAAGCATGAAAACAGGAAAACAAAGCCAAACAAATCCTGGCCAGGACGCGTCCTGGGAAAATGTATGGTCACCCTATCATAGCTGGGGGCGCGGCATGGGGAAAACAATCCTTTGCCTCTGACAGGAAATGCACGGTGTTAATCAAGTATGGCCTACGTAAAGTCACTTTTTCCGTTTAACAGAGCAAGA
>NW_015675958.1:0-204 GCF_001515625.1 Sinocyclocheilus rhinocerous
ATTTTTGGTAATATGCATTTGAGTCAACAGCTCCAGTGGCATGATGGGTCTGTGTGCGGTTTTTCTAAGGCAGTGTGTAGCAGACCAATTCTGAGGTTGTGAGTTCAAGCCTCCCCTGGAGCATGGTTTTAAAAATCGGGAGACATTTCAGTAGCATTTGAATTCAAAGCCTAAAGTAAATGATCAGGGCTGCCTTCCGCTCCA
>NW_015675959.1:0-204 GCF_001515625.1 Sinocyclocheilus rhinocerous
ATTATTATTATTTTAAAAATAATAATTATTACAAAATTTTAGTTAAAAAAAATACACACACACATATATATATATATATAATTTTTCTGTAAAATAAAACAAATTAGTATTTAAGAAAAAAATTATTTACAAATATTAATTATTTACATTATTATTTATTTACATTTATGGCTTAATTTCCTAATTTATAAAAGTTTAAACCAT
>NW_015675960.1:0-204 GCF_001515625.1 Sinocyclocheilus rhinocerous
ATTTTGAAATAATTGCCTAATATATTAACTCTAATTTGGTATTGCGTCTATCACCTTCAATGTCAAAATATTTCTGAGATGACCAATCAAATTAAAGTAAGCAGGCTTTATGCTCCCATAAGTATATTTTGACAGCAGAATTTTAGATTTGACAGCTGTTTTGTAATAGAAATAGAGTGTTTTCACCAACGTCACGATTTGGTC
>NW_015675961.1:0-204 GCF_001515625.1 Sinocyclocheilus rhinocerous
ATTCTGCCATTGCCTTGATTACAGCAACATCCTCATTTAAACACTGGAGTGTGCTGTTTTACCCAAAAGTTTTGTTATATCACTCTTTGATTTTGTCCTTAGTGTGATTCTATGCTTAGAAAGGAGTGCATCCTTTTCTACCTTCTGAAAACATTATATTAGTTGAATTTGCATGAAATGCTTCAAATGTTTGAAAAGTCCACC
>NW_015675962.1:0-204 GCF_001515625.1 Sinocyclocheilus rhinocerous
AAAAAAGTGACTTTAATTAAAAAAAAAAAAAAAAACTTATCTTAAACCTGTTAAAATAAAAAAAATTAAATGAAAATCCAATGCAGTTTATTTCTAATTACTATTTAATTATAATCATTTATGCATGCACTAAGTAATAGGTGTTGACATAAAAATAGACCTTAAAGGGGTCATATGATGCTGCTAAAAAAGAACATTATTTTG
>NW_015675963.1:0-204 GCF_001515625.1 Sinocyclocheilus rhinocerous
CATCTTTATATGTAATTTCATAATGACTTCTATTGTCTGTGAAATATAGTTAAAGTACTGCTGAATGAACTGACTGATAAACTTAAATATACTGTAATGTATTTGTATTGCAACTTGTATGTCATGTATTTAAATATATATCAACTTTAAATGTAATACTGAAAGAAGTGTATTAAGAAATATAGTCACTTAAGTGGCCTTTTA
>NW_015675964.1:0-204 GCF_001515625.1 Sinocyclocheilus rhinocerous
ATTTGTGTGCCTGCAGTGTGACTGAATGCTTTACTGTCGCAAACGTGCATAATGGAAGAAACGTGTTTCACAGACACCTGGGACTTTAAAAACGAATTCAATAAACATGATCGAAATGTAATTAAATGATAAACTGACCACAGTGAATTTAATTATGATTGACTGACTATGTGCCTGTTAATGATTATTTTGTAGAAAGGTCAA
>NW_015675965.1:0-204 GCF_001515625.1 Sinocyclocheilus rhinocerous
AAGTACAAACTGTACAATCCACTTAAAAAGTGTCAATAGCCAACAGCTAGAATTTTCTGCAGGAACAAATTCTCTCCTTTTTTTTAATTTTTCTGTAAATATAAATGACTTTCTATTCATCAAAGAATTAAAAAAGGTTGGTTTCCACAAAAATATTCAGCAGCACAACAGTTTTCAGCATTGATAATAATCAGAAATGTTTCT
>NW_015675966.1:0-204 GCF_001515625.1 Sinocyclocheilus rhinocerous
ATTTGTGTGCCTGCAGTGTGACTGAATGCTTTACTGTCGCAAACGCGCATAATGGAAGAAACGTGTTTCACAGACACCTGGGACTTTAAAAACAAATTCAATAAACATGATCGAAATGTAATTAAATGATAAACTGACCACAGTGAATTTAATTATGACTGACTGACTATGTGCCTGTTAATGATTATTTTGTAGAAAGGTCAA
>NW_015675967.1:0-204 GCF_001515625.1 Sinocyclocheilus rhinocerous
ATTTTTGTGGTAATCAACAATAAACAAGTACAACTTAACCACAAGAAATAACTTAAGTCATTCCAAACCTGTGAGACTTTCTTTTGTAGAACATAAAGCAGTTTTGTTTACCATTGACTTCCATTGTATTGACAAAAATACCCCAAAAAAACAAAAAAAATATTTCTCAAAATATCTTCTTTTATGTTCCACAGAAGAAAGAAA
>NW_015675968.1:0-204 GCF_001515625.1 Sinocyclocheilus rhinocerous
AATATGCTGATTTGCTGCTCAAAAAAACATTTCTGACTATTATCAGTGTAGAAAACAGTTGTGCTGCCCAATATTTTAGTGAAAACTTTTTGTCATACATTTTGAATAGAAAGTTTAAAAGAACAGTGTTTATTGTACATTAATTATACATTACAGTGCATAAAAACCAGCTAGATTTTATAATTCAGCTCATTTGTGGATAAA
>NW_015675969.1:0-204 GCF_001515625.1 Sinocyclocheilus rhinocerous
CAGCATCCCTTATCTCTGTACAACACTGATTCTTCTTTTGAACTTTTATAGCTGGGATGGTGAGAGACATTGTAGAGTGACGACGAAGCGATAAGATTTGGCAGATTGACGAGGTGAACGTCTCGTTTCCTAATTTCTCGCTTCTCAGTGTTTTCATAAAGCAAATAGTGTTAGATTTTCTATTAATATGTCCATTCATAATCT
>NW_015675970.1:0-204 GCF_001515625.1 Sinocyclocheilus rhinocerous
ATGAAACCAAATGGCTGTCAGAACAGAGGTGTGCCCTTGAAAGATAAAGAAACACAAATATGCACGCACAATCTAGCAACATACATTGTGGATAGATGACAGTCATTGCATGTTGTCAGCTAAGGTTGTTTTTTCCCCCTATGATTGTAATGGACATGGGTAGAGGACAGCACATTTCCACTTGGCTAGCCACAGCAAGAGGTC
>NW_015675971.1:0-204 GCF_001515625.1 Sinocyclocheilus rhinocerous
ATTGTATTTGTCCTATTGTTTATTTATTTTTATTTACCAGATGACTACTAGTCTTGTGTGTAATGATGGCATCCAGCTTTGGAATTTGTTTTGAAATATTGGGTTAATATTAACTCAATTAATATTAACAAATTTCAAGGATTACATTTAATTTAGTGTGATTTTTTCTTCAATATCTATTAAACTGTCTACTGCAGTCAAATA
>NW_015675972.1:0-204 GCF_001515625.1 Sinocyclocheilus rhinocerous
ATTGACGTCAACATGAAGCATTAGCATATTGCCTGCCCACTTGTTAGTCTTTTTGTGTTGGTCTGAATGAAAATGCAAATTCATTGCCACTAGGTGCCGTGCTTTTGGAGCATACGGGAAAAATAGCGGTTTTTATTTGCGTCTAATTCAAAACCCTTTTGTATGGATGTATTCCAAGCTTTTCGGCACCATAGAAATGTGATG
>NW_015675973.1:0-204 GCF_001515625.1 Sinocyclocheilus rhinocerous
ATTAGACTTGGAGCTGAACTGGACCTTGAGGGCCAGAATTGAGAATCCTTGATCTATACAGATTTTTAAAATTAAATAACGCTTTACCTCCATTTAATGTCCGCGGAGGCTTCATGACTTTCTTCATCACTCCATAAAACTGAACCTTGGAGTAGAAGATCTCCCACCTGCCCTTCACCTCAGAAATGTATTTGCAATTGTCTG
>NW_015675974.1:0-204 GCF_001515625.1 Sinocyclocheilus rhinocerous
ATTAGACTTGGAGCTGAACTGGACCTTGAGGGCCAGAATTGAGAACCCTTGATCTATACAGATTAAAAAAATTAAATAAAGCTTTACCTCCATTTAATGTCCGCGGAGGCTTCATGACTTTCTTCATCACTCCATAAAACTGAACCTTGGAGTAGAAGGTCTCCCACCTGCCCTTCACCTCAGAAATGTATTTGCAATTGTCTG
>NW_015675975.1:0-204 GCF_001515625.1 Sinocyclocheilus rhinocerous
GGTCTGCTTATCTCTAATGATTGGAAATGTATTCCTTTACCTTCTATGGGTATTAGCAGCTCCTTTGAATCATATTCAGTCACTATTACCCACCCTTTTAAAATCAATTTTGTTGTTGTTTATTGACCCCCAGGACCACAAGGTAACTTCTTGGATGAATAAGATGTGCTGCTCTCAACCTTTCCTGAGGATGGTACTCCCCTA
>NW_015675976.1:0-204 GCF_001515625.1 Sinocyclocheilus rhinocerous
GGGGTGGATCAATGCGACAAAAATGTGATTTTGTTTTAAACAAATTAAAAATATATAATAGGGCTGCACAATTTGGCCCTAAATTTAGTGCTTAATATATTAATATGTCCAACAATAATTATGATGATTTATTATCATTTTGCTAAATAAATATATTAAACAAAAGAAGAAATATTACTATTGTAATAACTTTCATTATTACAA
>NW_015675977.1:0-204 GCF_001515625.1 Sinocyclocheilus rhinocerous
ACATTTCAGCATGATTACTCCAGTCAATGTCACATGATAGAAAACATTCTAATATGCGGATTTTTGATGCTGAACTGAAGCATTTCGTATCAATATTGAAAACAACTGCACTGCTTAATATATTTGTGGAAACCATGATACATTTTTTCAGTATTGTTTGATAGAAAGTTCAAAAGTGCATTTATTTGAAATAGAAATCTTTTG
>NW_015675978.1:0-204 GCF_001515625.1 Sinocyclocheilus rhinocerous
ATGAGGTATGCAGTTGGAAATGTATAACTCAGAATAAAGAATCAAAAGTTTTTTTTTATTGGAGAAAAGATGTTGATGTGTAGATATAAATTACTTACTAGATCTTAGCACATGGTATTTTAAAATTGTATATATCCTATTATATTTTTTTTATATCCAAATACCTAAATTAGAAACTTTCTATACCCACTGTAAAAAAAAAAA
>NW_015675979.1:0-204 GCF_001515625.1 Sinocyclocheilus rhinocerous
GCAAATACATGATTATAATAGTAGAATAACTTGATACATAAATGGTTATATTCACATTGATTATACTTAATTAATTCATATTTTGATTAATACAAATCTTCCACAACATAGGTTTAACTCGTTTGAAGTGCTTGTGTTAAATATTAAGCTTATATTAAGCGGTTCTCAAGAAGCCATCTCTTGACGCCTCTGTTTTAGAAAATT
>NW_015675980.1:0-204 GCF_001515625.1 Sinocyclocheilus rhinocerous
AGATTACTCAAAAGGGTCAATGAGATGAACTCGAGTATTGAATCAAGTTTGTGAACAAAAAATTTAGAAGGGTTTTGAGAACTGTATCAATCTTGAACCATACTGAAAATATGAGAAGAATGATCTTCTTCGGAAGGATATCAGAAGATTCTTTTGAAATCTCAAAAGAATGATTCAGTCACAAATCTGACATCACTACTTTGC
>NW_015675981.1:0-204 GCF_001515625.1 Sinocyclocheilus rhinocerous
ATTTTTGGCACAAACTCCAGTCGTTAAATTGTTAAACTTGGCAGAAAGTTTAAAGGAAAAATATGCTTGCTTGTGAAAAATTTGCGGTATTTTAAATGGCTTGTGAAAAACTTATGCCTGAAGAAAAAAAAAAGTGATATGTTTGTTTGAACAGGTTGCTGGGAAATTGTCTTATGTTGTTAAACTTTGGGTTTGGATTCTAGG
>NW_015675982.1:0-204 GCF_001515625.1 Sinocyclocheilus rhinocerous
ATGCTAACTAAGGTTAATGTAAATGGTAAAGCTGGTATAAAGTTTATTTCACAAAATAAAAAATAAAGATATTAAAAAAATCACTTTACAAAAACAGATGCTATGCAAGGTGATATAAAATGTCAAAAAAATACATTCAGCTATTATTTGACTTTTTGTTACAACATTGCACAGAGTCAAACTGTTCAATCTTTTCAGACTCCT
>NW_015675983.1:0-204 GCF_001515625.1 Sinocyclocheilus rhinocerous
ATGAGGAAAATCTCTTCATTTGGAAAGCAGGGTGTGTGGTTTTATTTTAAACCTCTTTATGCCATCTGCACTGTTTACCCTGCTAGTGTTATAGTGTTATAATAATAATAGTGTGACTTAAAGTACAACAAGAGTTGGACTTTTCCACTGAAAGAAGTGTTATTATGGATTATGGACTTGTATTTGAGTTAAAAACGTCTTAAT
>NW_015675984.1:0-204 GCF_001515625.1 Sinocyclocheilus rhinocerous
ATGTACCATGTTCCAAATAATTATATCTCTTTATATACTATTTGCACGAACACATTCATTACACTTTCCAGTGAAACAACTGATTTCTATTTTCAACATTTTCACTTGAAACTTATAACCCTTATCTGTTATATTAACTGTCAAAATATTATATATCCATAAATTCACTCCATTTTCACATTTCTGTAATCACGTTATCCGCCA
>NW_015675985.1:0-204 GCF_001515625.1 Sinocyclocheilus rhinocerous
GCAGATGTTAGGGAATCGCTATGCAGTTGCTGGGCATCACTATGTAGTTGTTTGGAGAATCACTATGCGGTTGCTGGGCAGTTGCTGAGGCATCTCTATATGGTTGCTGGGGCAAACCTTTTAGGTGGCAAACTGGTTCAGAATGGCAGAAAGGTGCTTAGCTGACCTTTAAAAGTCAGTATTTCACATGGATGTAGCTTGATA
>NW_015675986.1:0-204 GCF_001515625.1 Sinocyclocheilus rhinocerous
ATGTATAACCATAGTATTTTTATTATGAATTATCTATAGAAGTTACGATGACTTACAAGAAACAGCTGCCAGCAGCAGCAACAACCAGAGAGATGAGGAGATCATGGCTTGAGACGAGTGAGAACAAGCTGCTCCTTTTCATCCTAATACTCAAATAAAGAGGAGGAGGAATATTTGCATACATTACTGCATATGCAACACAGT
>NW_015675987.1:0-204 GCF_001515625.1 Sinocyclocheilus rhinocerous
AAACACTTTTGAAGTGTGTACTCTGTCAGGGGTTTTCAAATATGCCAAAAGACATGCATCCGTATTTGCATATACAAATGTTATAGGGGTAAAAATGCTTTGGTGCATTAATCAATCAGACAGACAATTATGGAATTTAAAACGCTGAATTTCAATAACATTCTATATATTTGCTATAATACTCTGCGAATTACCATCCATGTC
>NW_015675988.1:0-204 GCF_001515625.1 Sinocyclocheilus rhinocerous
TATTTGTTACCGTGATTGTGCTTTAAAAGGCTAAATAAGCCACGCTATGTCTTACGCCGTGTCTCTGTAACTGCAACTGACGCATCGAAGCAAACGTGCAAATCATTTGTCCTTCATCGTGTCGCGCCTCGTCCAGAGCAGACAGCATTGCAGTGGATGTCTATTTGCTTTGGACGCGTCGCGAGGGTATTACTGATGATGTTC
>NW_015675989.1:0-204 GCF_001515625.1 Sinocyclocheilus rhinocerous
ACATGCATTATTTATTTCATATTCATTTTTATTTATTTATTTTTATTTGGGCTGAACCAATATAACTAAACAGCAATGGTACCTGTCTGTACCGATAGTCTAGTGGTTAGCGCACTGACATACAGTGCAACTGTGTCTCTGGTGACCCGTGTTCGATTCCTGGCTTAAAGGGGTCATATGATGCGATTTCATTTTTTCCTTTCT
>NW_015675990.1:0-204 GCF_001515625.1 Sinocyclocheilus rhinocerous
AAGGAAAAATTGAAATCGCATCATATGACCCCTTTAATATTTTTTCAATTAGTTTTTGTGGAAACGGTGATACTTTTTTTCAGGATTCTTTAACAAATGGAAAGGTCATTTATTTATATAATTATAAATAAATATATATTACAAATTAGAAACTTTGCATTTTTTTAATCAATTTAATATTTTTTTTAGGATTTATTAACGAAC
>NW_015675991.1:0-204 GCF_001515625.1 Sinocyclocheilus rhinocerous
CTCTTCTTCGCTGGTTTGCGGCAGCGCTATAAATGCTGGCGCGCTTAGTGTGCGCGCTCTCTCAATGTTGCGGTGGAAGTGCGCTAGCGCGTACAAAAATGAGAAAGTCAGGCGGCCCCAAGAAGGTAAGTTTTGCTAAAATAACAAATTGTTGCGTATGGTTTGTAGAATAAGTGTTTCAACCTGGTCCAAATCAATCCGAAG
>NW_015675992.1:0-204 GCF_001515625.1 Sinocyclocheilus rhinocerous
GCAGAGGATCCATTGGTGAGCAAGTGATGGAATGCTACATTTCTGATGAAAAAAACTGAGGGTGAGTACATTTTAATTTTTGGGTAAACCATTCATTTTGTTTCCTTTTGATATGCCTGAGAAAGTATTGTGTCTCTGTCTGACAGATAGTATTTGCAGCAATAATTCAAAAGTAAATATTCAGTAAAAACATTTATTGAACCC
>NW_015675993.1:0-204 GCF_001515625.1 Sinocyclocheilus rhinocerous
ATGTGATTAAGTGTCCGATATCATTTCATTCAGTTCACACTTAAGTGTATTCTTTTAAAGTGTGTTTAAAAGAAGGGGTATATAGAGATATTATTAGTATCTTTGCCATGTTGGAACATATACACGGCATAGTCTTTCCAACAGAAAAAAATAACAGCATTTTCTTAGTTTCTTTTCAGGTGAAGAACTTAGCCACTGTGAACA
>NW_015675994.1:0-204 GCF_001515625.1 Sinocyclocheilus rhinocerous
TGCAGATACTCAAGTATGTCAAACACTAATACTGATATACTGAACGTACGTGTGTGTGTGTAATGCAGATCTACATTAAATTATGTTTTATTAACAAAGTTTGGGAGGAGCTTGTTCAGATAATCAACCAGTTTAGCACAGGTGGAGCTCGTTCTGATAATTAATTTAATTAGCACGGTAATTCATATACAGCCAATTGACCTA
>NW_015675995.1:0-204 GCF_001515625.1 Sinocyclocheilus rhinocerous
ATGTGTTCTGTGTAAATTTATAATGTATATAAAAATACACACACATACAGTATGTTTTAAAATATTTACATGTATAAATTTATATTAATATAATTTATTAAATTAAATTTAATATATAAACATAAAATATTTTTCTTAAATATATACATGTATGTGTGTGTGTGTGTTTATATATACATGTTAAATATACACAGCACACACACA
>NW_015675996.1:0-204 GCF_001515625.1 Sinocyclocheilus rhinocerous
GTCCTTGCAGAGCTCAGACGTCACTATTGGATTTTGAGAGGCAGACCAGCCATCAAAACCCATCAACTTGCATGTATTGAATGTCAAAAGTGGCGGGCCCAACCCAAGATCCCTAGGATGGCAGATCTCCCACCAGCTCGTCTTAGGCTTTACAAGCCACCCTTCTATTCCACTGGAATGGACTGTTTTGGACCATTCACAGTA
>NW_015675997.1:0-204 GCF_001515625.1 Sinocyclocheilus rhinocerous
ATGAAGTTATGTTATAGCTTCTAAGACCAAGAAGCTTAATTTAGTACTCCTGTGAACAGTAACATGTTGTTGGTGCAACTAAGCAAATGAAGAGAATGCAAGCCCTCATGTGCTGAAAACCTTCTTTCCCTGTTAAAGAAAATTGGTTAACGCATTGTGAAGACTAAAGCTTGCCCACATGAAAGATGTCTCTAACAAGTGAAA
>NW_015675998.1:0-204 GCF_001515625.1 Sinocyclocheilus rhinocerous
AAAGTCTGTTTTCACTTCTCCAGCTAAAACTCATTTATCTGTTCAATGTGATCTAATGTGAACCTAAAACCTTGGATGAAGATATGTGAGATTTTACATTCAAGTTAAGACACAGAAAACGTGAAAAACACACATAAAGCAACTTGACAGACATGATGTAATTATTACCAGCATACTGGCAGCAACCGAATGTGTCTAGAAATC
>NW_015675999.1:0-204 GCF_001515625.1 Sinocyclocheilus rhinocerous
TGGTCCTGGGCGCCCCCCAACACTGCACATTTTGCATGTCTCCCTAATCTGACACACCCATTTCAGGTCCTGGAGTTTCTTCTAATGATCTAATGAGTTGAATCAGGTGTGTTTGATTAGGGAGATACACAAAAGCTGCGTCCGAAAGCCTAGGCAGCAGACTTGCTGCCTCGCTGCCTTATCAGGCAATGACTTTGCAGGCAG
>NW_015676000.1:0-204 GCF_001515625.1 Sinocyclocheilus rhinocerous
AGAACAAAAGGGAAGTACTGTCAGGTAAAAATCATGTCATTTTATTGAAAGTTTTTTGATGCTAAAAAAAGCAAAGCAGTAAATTACAGCAATGCACAATGAATGAATGAATGAATATGGGACAAAATATAAATAAATGAACAAATACATTTCTATTCAAACGTTTTTTTTTTTTTTTTATGTCAGGGACACATTAAATTGTGA
>NW_015676001.1:0-204 GCF_001515625.1 Sinocyclocheilus rhinocerous
AGAACTGGAGCTCTGTCAAAGAGACAGAAGCCAGAGCAGAACCGCATCTGAAGAGCATTCTGCTTCAAAAACCACGCACAACTAAAGACTGCCACATATTAATCTGGCACTGTGCACATGGCTATCGCACATTATGATGTCTTCATAAAAAAAAACATCAATTCTTATAATCCAGAAAAACAGTTTTGCTATTACTAGTGATTT
>NW_015676002.1:0-204 GCF_001515625.1 Sinocyclocheilus rhinocerous
AGAATATGTGTGTCGCTACTGAATTCTGGGAAAAAAAGAGTCAGATTGTTCTTAAATCAAAATAATTTCATCTCAAATCAATATTTCAAGACTGTTGCCATGTATTAAATGGGATAACGCACAGTCAGGTCATCTTTATTGCAAAATAAACCACTTTAAGGTGATTCAAATCCACAGGGGTTTATTTTGCAATAATCATTAGTT
>NW_015676003.1:0-204 GCF_001515625.1 Sinocyclocheilus rhinocerous
AACTCAAACAATGGTCTTTTGACGTTATATTTGTTTGAAAGCTCTCCGCATTCCAAGAGTTACTCAATTAATTACCAGTTTTGAAGCCGTTCAGTCTGATGCACAATCTACAGTAAGAAGTCTAAGCCAAATGTAGATGCCGGCCGTATTGTGTCAGTCCCTTTCCACCCACTTCTTCCTGTCTTATTGCAGATCGCGGCTCTG
>NW_015676004.1:0-204 GCF_001515625.1 Sinocyclocheilus rhinocerous
AGAAGACTAAAATACTCCTATTTCTGAGTGGCCCAACAACACTTCCAGACAGCAGGAGGGAGAGGGTTTAATCAGAGCCCAGCTGAGTGTGACCTTTGCCAACAGATCGGTCCAGAGAGACCCCCTACCACCTAACTCCAGTCTCCAGAGCTGGTAACAAGCAGAAAACTGCCTACCACCCATGACACAGACACACACACACAC
>NW_015676005.1:0-203 GCF_001515625.1 Sinocyclocheilus rhinocerous
AATAATGTTCTTTTTAGCAGCATCATATGACCCCTTTAAACACACCCCCACAAATCTACGTCACTGTGTGGGAAGATCTGCATAACACCGCTATAGGGCTGGGACAATAAATCGATGCATCGCGGTTCGTGGATCGATTCTGAGATTTTCAGAATGCTTCGTGATTCTCTCTGGAATCGATTCTGAGCTTAGTTTTTAACAGC
>NW_015676006.1:0-204 GCF_001515625.1 Sinocyclocheilus rhinocerous
AGAAGCACAGCACCTAGGCCATATTGTGAGGCATCTGCTGAGATTCGTGTGCTCTCGTGTGGGTCATAATATCTGAGCACTGGCTCCTCTGTAATGATGCGCTTCAGATTTTGAAAGCATGCTTCCTGCTCGTGAGCCCACATCCACTCATTCTTTTGATCGAGGAGACATCTGAGTGGAGCAGAATGCGTTGACAGCTGGGGA
>NW_015676007.1:0-204 GCF_001515625.1 Sinocyclocheilus rhinocerous
AGAATGTTTTCGCCGTTTAATCTGGGTTGACTGTTTTAATTGACGATGGTCCAGACCTTGTGCAATTTCAATTTCAGTTTCAATTTCCGGTTGTCAGATCTGGCGAAGCGTTATTAGTGGAAAAATTGCATAGTGCGTCAGGCTCAAACAAATTGGATACTTGAAGCTGATTCTGTCGAACCATGTAGATAACGTTCAACTTTT
>NW_015676008.1:0-204 GCF_001515625.1 Sinocyclocheilus rhinocerous
GCTAACATTACTAACAAGTGACTAGTATGTCTCTAGCATGTTTCTAACATGATTAGCAAGTTATTAGTATGTTACTAGCATGATTAGCAAGTTACTAGCATATTGCTAGCATGATTCTAGCATTATTAGCATGTTACTAGCATGTTTCTAGCATGATTGGCAAGTTACTAGCATGTTGTTAGCATGTTTCTATGCCAATCCAGC
>NW_015676009.1:0-204 GCF_001515625.1 Sinocyclocheilus rhinocerous
ATGGAGATTTACCACTGATTACAGAACCGGCTTTACTGATAAGATACGCGTTAAATATCGCATGCGATTAATCGTGCAGCCCTAGACCCGAGCCATATCTAGAGAATTAACGGTTAAAGTTTCATTACACTCTAAAAAACACTGGGTTAAAAACAACCTAATTTGGGTTGTTATTAACCCAAGGGCTGGGTAAATATAGGACAG
>NW_015676010.1:0-204 GCF_001515625.1 Sinocyclocheilus rhinocerous
AGACTGGAAGATGACTGCACTCATGCGTGTCCTTTGGGTGGGAATCGTTTTGTTTTCCCTCGTTACGAATCATACAACTTTGGCGGCACATGGTCATGAACAGGATGCCATCTCCTATACCAGGGTGACACTTATGGCATTGTGCTTGGTCTGTATGCGCTTTGAAATACCCGCAGAGCTGCGGAGACGACCGCAACAACGGAT
>NW_015676011.1:0-204 GCF_001515625.1 Sinocyclocheilus rhinocerous
AGAAGTGGTGGGAGGTGGTGGAGGGGGACAGAGGAGATAATTGAATGTTTTGAACGTGTGTCTGGAGCGCTGTTGATCTTGTTGTGGATCTTGTTAAGTACATTTTAAATATCCACTATTGTATTTAAATTTTGAAATGCAGAATTCACTAAGCATAATCTTCAAATGTATTTTGGTGACATTACAATTGCAATTCAATTACAC
>NW_015676012.1:0-204 GCF_001515625.1 Sinocyclocheilus rhinocerous
AGATTTACAGCATCACAATTTTGAACAAAATCTTAACTGATAAAATAAAATGTCAAAAACAAAATTCAACATAACATTATTCAGGCCATTTAAGTGATATCAAGAGAACAAAAGTATTCATGAATATATAGACTGTAAAAAAAAATTGAAAAATTGTGGAAAATGACAATTACATTGGCTCAGGTAATGACCATATGCAACCAA
>NW_015676013.1:0-204 GCF_001515625.1 Sinocyclocheilus rhinocerous
TTTCTCCTCTTTGGGTTTACAGACTCTGAAATAAAACAAAAAAAACCAATTATTATTATTATTCCGATTTATGGCCGATGGTCGAGAAAAAAAAAAGATTTTTGACGAGAGAAAAAAAGTATTTTTGACCAGAGAAAAAAATATTTTTGACGAGAGAAAAAACATGATTTTTGACGAGAAAAAAAAATTTTTTTTTCAGGACCA
>NW_015676014.1:0-204 GCF_001515625.1 Sinocyclocheilus rhinocerous
AGACACAACAAGGCAGATCCAGACAGGTGAGACACACACACACTCAGGGTAACATTCACAATAACCGACCACTAAAGCTGAGACAGACAGGAACTAATATAGGGTGGATAATCAGTGGCAAACAGGTGAGCACAATGAGGGTAATTAACTAATGATTGTACGGGCTAAACCAACAAAAGAGGAAGAAACCACAACAAACAGTCC
>NW_015676015.1:0-204 GCF_001515625.1 Sinocyclocheilus rhinocerous
GAAAGACTGACCTTGAAGATCTGGGTGCAACAGACAGGACATGACCAGACTTCTGACGATCAGCTGTGTCGTGACGAGACTCAGGATGATCTGTTGTGATGTGACGTGACTTTGGAAGATCAGCTTTGACGTGACGTGACTCTGGATGACCAGCTGTGTTGTGACGTGACTCTGGAAGATCAGCTGTGACGTGACGTGACTCAG
>NW_015676016.1:0-204 GCF_001515625.1 Sinocyclocheilus rhinocerous
AGAGAGATGAACTGAAGGCACGGATCGCACACGCATGCAGAGACATGACACATGTGAGAGACCAAACTTCAGTCTGTGCTCCAAAGCATTCAAGATTTACCACAGTTTAAGTTGGAAATTTCATTTTCATGTCTATACTCAAAAAGTGGTTAACATGTAATAAATGGATCATAACTCTTCCATAAATATAATTTGGTACCGTAA
>NW_015676017.1:0-204 GCF_001515625.1 Sinocyclocheilus rhinocerous
TGAAACGTAGTTTGCGGACCAGACAGAGCTGTCAGCGATTCTTCCCATTGTGAAGTCATGCAGTGTGAAACCCCCTGTCTCCGATCCATCGTGCAGTGTGAACACAGCAGCAACTGAATGCTATTCCAGATAGTCACGCAGTGTGAAAACAACGGCGATACGAGTTTGAAAATCGTGCAGTGTGAACTCGGCATTAGATGTTCA
>NW_015676018.1:0-204 GCF_001515625.1 Sinocyclocheilus rhinocerous
TTGGCACAGCGGCCCAAAAAACAAACAAAATAAATAAATAAAAACCAAAAAAAAAGAGAGAAAAAAATAGTGAGGGGATATTTGAATTATTTGTTAATAATCCAATGTTTTCTGAGTCAATGTTGCAAAAATTAATTTGACCAACCTCCTCATTGGACCTGCCTTTAGAGAGACATTCATCTTTAGGGATTACATAATGAAAGA
>NW_015676019.1:0-204 GCF_001515625.1 Sinocyclocheilus rhinocerous
AGAGAGCGCAAATAGGTCGCGACTCTATGCGGTGCGACACGCTCGTTTTTTTAACCGCAGCAAGATAAAAACATTTCAACTTTTTTTTCAAAATGTGACAAGAATCAACCAATCACCTTCACCCTTTCTGTAACAACATTGACAGCTCAGCCAAGATGGAGTAACAGCTGATCATAGCTGTACAGGGATAGCCATTTTTAAATA
>NW_015676020.1:0-204 GCF_001515625.1 Sinocyclocheilus rhinocerous
AGATTCTGTCTCTCACAGTTGAGGTGTACCTACGATGAAAATTACGGATCTCTCCATTCTTTGTAAGTGGGGAAAACTTGAAAAATCGGCAGTGTATTAAATACTTATTTGCCCCACTGTACGTATTGCTGTGTTTTTATTACGTTTCTTCTGGTAGGCTACGTATTGCGGCGATTCAGAATTCAAATATCCGGGGACTGTCGC
>NW_015676021.1:0-204 GCF_001515625.1 Sinocyclocheilus rhinocerous
AGACTCAAAAGCACGTGCAAATGATACGTTCCGTCATCTGTCATCATGTTATAAGCGCGGAACCTGCAGGAATGAGTAGAATTGTTATTAATAGCCACAATCCCGCGCCAAAATTCAAGTTCTGCTCTGTGTTCTCTGCCAATAACCTATAGGCTTCATACTATAGGCTTAGATCTCTGCCACAATTCTGCGCGCGAAAGATCA
>NW_015676022.1:0-204 GCF_001515625.1 Sinocyclocheilus rhinocerous
AGAGGAACCGTAGCTGCTCTCTAGTGCGTCCTCACCGCACATTTCCTCTCCTTGGGATAAGGAACGGTCGTCGGACTCGCTGCCGACAGCATGCAGCACAGATCCTCGATGAATACGGGCTTTAACTGTCAGGTAGGAGGATGGAGCTTTGGAGGAGGATTGTTTGCATGCATCTGTTGAGACGTGGTTGATTCAGCATTGAGT
>NW_015676023.1:0-204 GCF_001515625.1 Sinocyclocheilus rhinocerous
AGAGGGTTTTGGTGACGAAAGGGTTAATCGTGCGGTCTTTACGACAGGCCGTAAACTGATTCATAAAAGATGGCGACCGGTGCAGCTGCCAAAACGTGAGAGTTTAATGCTGTAGAACTGGACACTCAGAAACCAGCACGGACTATCGGTTTGGACCAATGTACGTGCATTAACTAAGGGCCATCGCTTGATCAGCGGAGGAGA
>NW_015676024.1:0-204 GCF_001515625.1 Sinocyclocheilus rhinocerous
AGAGGCGGGCCGAGTATGGCTTATTCCACGATCTAGACACCTCAGGCAGACCCCGGCGCAGACGCGGCGACTTCGAGAGCAGGAAGCGTTCATCGATCTTGCTTTTTGGACGTTCCTGACGCTCTTTTTCTGCTGGCCAGTCAATTTTTATTTTAGCCTCAGCTCTTGTCACCACCTCCAACAGCTCCTCAAACAAGACAGACT
>NW_015676025.1:0-204 GCF_001515625.1 Sinocyclocheilus rhinocerous
GTTTGTGTGAATGTTAATGGCACAGCGATGTGACCCTTCGTTTACCAGCACCATTTGTTGCTAGACACCTTCAAAGGTGTTTTGTAACAAAATGATGCCTTAACCACTTTAATAATTTATTTGAAAAAATGCTCAAAAGTTGCTTATGATCTTACAAATAACAACAACAACAACAACAAACCTGTATATTGTACAAGAAAAATA
>NW_015676026.1:0-204 GCF_001515625.1 Sinocyclocheilus rhinocerous
AGCATGTGGAAGTCAAGTAAATGAGGTCAAAGTTCAGGTTTTGTCCCGGTCTGCCTGTTTATATCACTCAGCTCAACTGAGGCCCAGACACTTAAAGACCCCATGAAATCAACATTAGCCCATTTCTGTTAGCTTTGTGGTCAACTATGGCAATGTATACTTCCAAAAAGTTGACAAAATGGTACAGGTAAAGCAAATTAACCA
>NW_015676027.1:0-204 GCF_001515625.1 Sinocyclocheilus rhinocerous
AGCCATCTTGTAGGACATCTCAATTCTCTAATTGCACCACGAGGATCGAGGAGGCTTCCTGAGGAGCTATGAGCGAGGATACACAGGTGCATCCTATGCGGAAGTCTTTTTAGGCGAAAAAAATGATGCACATATAAATGCTCCTCCCCCTTCACATCTGTCATAATAATTTACATTTATATTTTAACTTTGCAGTTTAAATAA
>NW_015676028.1:0-204 GCF_001515625.1 Sinocyclocheilus rhinocerous
AGAGTGGTTTCTGTAATTTTTTGGGTTCTGTAATGCCTTTAATAGGCTATATGTACTCTTGTGAAAAGAAGTATTCTTTAGCATACTTTTAAAAAATAGTGCTTATTACATAAATAATAATAATAATAATAATAAACTTAAGTGTGAAATGAATGTAATGTAAGGCACTTAGCAGTTTTTGCATGTTATTTGCAATTAAATGAT
>NW_015676029.1:0-204 GCF_001515625.1 Sinocyclocheilus rhinocerous
AGACAGACAGACAGACAGACAGAAAGAAAGAAAGAAAGAAAGAAACCAATGTTAATAATGTTTCATCACACACTGCCCCTGAAAAGAGTGATTAAAACTTACATCAATGAAAGATGCGTTGATATAATCGGTGAACTCCTGACCTCTCTTCATCGAAAGGATGACTCGGTTAAAATCATCTGAACAAATGAATGAGAAAAGACA
>NW_015676030.1:0-204 GCF_001515625.1 Sinocyclocheilus rhinocerous
ATTAATTTAGATTGTGAGTGCACACTCTTATTAACATCCGTCACACAAGCAACAATTTGATTAATGGATTATACGTTCGGTTATTCAAGTTCTTCATTCTATTAAAATTGTGGCTACTCGAGGAACAAACACTGCTTGCAGGTGATATATATCCTATATATATCAATATCTATATCTCTATCTATCTATCTATCTATCTATATA
>NW_015676031.1:0-204 GCF_001515625.1 Sinocyclocheilus rhinocerous
GGCGAGTTTGATCAAGGTTGAAGCTAAACTCTGCAGGAAAGTGGATTTCGAGGGCCAGAGTTGAAAACCTCTGGGCTAGTGTCTGCCTTAGTACAAAAAAAACTGTAGTAATTGTGACTTCACACTTCACAACTGCATTTTAATACAACACAATTGCAATTTGATTTCTTCAAAGGTATAGTTCACAGCAAATTTTTGTGACTT
>NW_015676032.1:0-204 GCF_001515625.1 Sinocyclocheilus rhinocerous
AGCAGGTGAGGCATGTCAGACCCGATGAGCAATAGAGGTTGGGCTTGTTCAATCAAGGGTAATGGCAAGGACCTAAGATGCTCATACTTGTGCCGAAGAGTGGACACAGGGTAGGAATGTTCGGAAAGTCTCAGGGTGTCTGCAGTGAAAGCATGAGGGATCAGGTATTTCCTGCATGGTCTGTGCAAGGGTGACACATGAAGG
>NW_015676033.1:0-204 GCF_001515625.1 Sinocyclocheilus rhinocerous
AGCTAGGTGCTTCCTAGGCATTCTCATTTAACACTTTCCCTTCTCAATATTTAGAAGTGAATAACACTTCTGAACAAATGAGTAACAGTCACATGAGATGAAGACAAAAAAAAAATATACAATAACAGCATTTCTTAAGTATGACATTTCTTAAAAAAATTTTAAGCATTTGACACCATTATGTGAATGTGTGTCCCCCTGCAG
>NW_015676034.1:0-204 GCF_001515625.1 Sinocyclocheilus rhinocerous
AGTGGACAGTCTGATCTCAGACTCTCGAGAGAAGAGAGAGAGACTGGAGCTCAACTCGCAGGTCACTCATTCACACTCAGTCATTCACACTCAGTCATTCAGAACCGCTCAGCTTGATTGCATTGCTTGATACTATTTGAACTGAACTAAGCCGGACGCTGACATCACTGAATCAATGATGAACTGACTTTAACTGAAAATTGA
>NW_015676035.1:0-204 GCF_001515625.1 Sinocyclocheilus rhinocerous
GGAAGCGAGTGAACTTCAGGGTTGGGCCAAGGCCAAAATAATAAAAAAAACTACTTAACTAAACTTAAAACTACCTTTTTCCCAAAGAATCTTAATGAAATCTTAAAGAAAAAAGATCAAACAAAAATACAGGGTCTGAACTACAGACTACAGCTTCCATGCTGAAATGAAGTGATATGCACAATATTTACAACAATGGGCGAA
>NW_015676036.1:0-204 GCF_001515625.1 Sinocyclocheilus rhinocerous
AGCGCCATTAGTTAGTAGTTAATTTGTGTGTGTGTGTTTATTCTGTCATTCATTTTCTTTTAAAAGACAGTCATGATATCTAATCTGATATCTATATAATTAGATATAATGAATGAACTAAAATAACTAGCAAGTGAAAGGTGAATGATTTAGTCAGGCGTGTTAGTGGACAGGAATAAATCTCCCTGACTGATAGTGTGTGAT
>NW_015676037.1:0-204 GCF_001515625.1 Sinocyclocheilus rhinocerous
AGCGAACATTCCCCTCACGCAGCTTGAATCTCTGGCACTTGACAGATCAGCCTGGGGGGTCACCTGTGCCACTGCAGTCTCTCAAATACATCTAACCAACCAAGACCGACGATCCGCGAGACGCACTAAGAGACACCAGAGAGTGGCTGGTACCCCCCTGGTGTCTGGTTTCCCTTGCTCCATCTGCGGAAGAGTGTGCGGCTC
>NW_015676038.1:0-204 GCF_001515625.1 Sinocyclocheilus rhinocerous
ATTTTCAGCATCATTGCTCCAGTCTTCAGTGTCACTTTTTTTTTAATTAAAGAAGTTCATACTTTTATTCATCAAGGATGCATTCAATTGATCAAGAGTGACAATAAAGACATTTATGTAATGTAAGATTTCAAACGATTTCTATTTCAAATAAATGCTGTTCTCTTGTTCGTTTGCTGTTCTTTCTATTCATCTGTGAATCCT
>NW_015676039.1:0-204 GCF_001515625.1 Sinocyclocheilus rhinocerous
TATTACCTCTAAATGACCTGAAATTACCTTTTTTTAGCTACAGCAATAGCAGGATGCCTTTGTCCATATTAGGGATTTCCCGCAAGTCACAAGTTATCACTTCTACTGGGCCGTTTTGGGCTTTCTGCGCGAGAGCGCCCTCCAGCTTCGTGTATGAACGAAACATGCACTGCATGAGAGTGTTCAGCGCTCAGTAATGTTCAT
>NW_015676040.1:0-204 GCF_001515625.1 Sinocyclocheilus rhinocerous
AACCTAACCAGAACAACTTAGCAACTGCAGAGCAATGCACTATAAGCCATCCGATCAATTTAGCAACATATTTAACAACTGCACAGTAACACACTAAAAACCAAGCAGAACAACTTAGCAATCACAAAGTAGCACACTAAAACCAAAAACACTTAGAATATCTTAGTAACTGCTAAGCAACATACTAAAAGCCAAAACTAATTA
>NW_015676041.1:0-204 GCF_001515625.1 Sinocyclocheilus rhinocerous
AGCGGGGCAGATAACATGAGCGTCTGCCTCATCTAAATGACAATGTGGAAGGGAGGGCGGCTAATCACAAATGCAAATTACAATCAAAGGACATAACCACTATGCATTCTGGGTGATAATGGTGTGATCATAACGATGGCAAAAGGTCAGATTTTCATCAAAGCTCTTAAATTTGATTGTTAATCAGAATATTGTGACACGTAA
>NW_015676042.1:0-204 GCF_001515625.1 Sinocyclocheilus rhinocerous
GCAGACTCTGAGATGCAGATTCTCTGGCAGATGGTTTTCACACCAAACTGAGGTATAGTCACCCAGCCCTTGTCATCCTCCTCTGGCATGTTCCTTGACAAACGGTCGGCATCAATGTTCTGGCGGCCTGGGCGATACTGCACATCAAACTCGTACGTTGATAAGGCAGCTAGCCACCGATGCCCCACCGCATTGAGCTTAGCT
>NW_015676043.1:0-204 GCF_001515625.1 Sinocyclocheilus rhinocerous
CTTTGAAGAACCAAATAATCCAAGATCATGCCAAATCGTCAACAAACAAATCCAGCTAACTGAGTTAGCGATGTACAAAGAACGGGCCCCTGCTCTGAAGTGCGCTGCCAACTGCTACAGCGTCTTCTTCTTCTTTGAGGTTTAATGGCGGCTTGCATTCAAGAGCGTTGCATTACCGCCATCTTCTGGATTATTCTCCTGCGA
>NW_015676044.1:0-204 GCF_001515625.1 Sinocyclocheilus rhinocerous
AAGCAGTATTACACATTGTTTTTATGCTTAAACCCTTTTTCGTCTATTGACCCAAATACATATATCGGTTGGTCAACAGCATGTACAGTAGATGCATTTTTTTTGCCTCCTCCTAATATTCATCTTTCATGTTATGAGGGAAGTAAATTGTGAGTTATGTTTTAGTGCCAAAGAGAAAAACTATATTTTGTGTTTTTGTATATG
>NW_015676045.1:0-204 GCF_001515625.1 Sinocyclocheilus rhinocerous
ACACACACACACACACACACACACACTCGCTCGCACTCACTCACAAACACGCGCACTCACTCAAGCGCACTCACTCACACTCGCGAGCACACACTGACACACACGCGCACTCCCTCAGACACACTCCCTCCCTCACGCACTCACTCTCACTCACTCTCCCACACACACACACACACACTCACTTACGCACTCGCAGACTGACAC
>NW_015676046.1:0-204 GCF_001515625.1 Sinocyclocheilus rhinocerous
TTCTTAGCTTTTGTCCAAACTCTTTACCTCACACGTCTTTATTGAGGGAATATTTGGCAAGAGTGAGCACATTCCTGACATATAGTCAATACTCAATATAGTGCTTGGTGCCCTAAAGCAGGAAGTCGACTCTTGTGTATAAGTATATAGTGTAGGTCAAAGAGAGCCACTGAAGCCCTACTGCAATCATGACCCCTCAATAAC
>NW_015676047.1:0-204 GCF_001515625.1 Sinocyclocheilus rhinocerous
AACACAGAGCAAAGAAGGGTACAGGTATGCACAGTCGTTTACAGATGACTACTCAGGTACTATGTTAGTGTATTTTCTAAAGTCTAAGGCAGACACGGTACAAGCCACAGAAAAGTTCTTGGCAGACATAGCACCTTATGGAGAAGTCAAGTGCATCCATTCAGATAATGGCACTGAATTTATGAGTCGAGATTTTCAGGCACT
>NW_015676048.1:0-204 GCF_001515625.1 Sinocyclocheilus rhinocerous
AGCCCCTCCCTGGCCGATTCCTCTGAGGAAGGATCTGCTTTCTCAAAAACCCGCGTCCGGACCTGTGGAAACTCCATGTATGGTCCCTGGACCGGACGCAGAAGTTCCAGCTGACCTACCCCAGGAGGTAGCGCCCACTATCGCTTCAGCACGTTCTCTGTCCACGAGACAGGCCTATGCGCTGAAGTGGAACCTGTTCGTCGA
>NW_015676049.1:0-204 GCF_001515625.1 Sinocyclocheilus rhinocerous
ATCTATCTATCTGTGTGTGTGTGTGTGTGTATATAAACAATCCACTGGCGACCTCTGGTTGTGCAGGAAAGAAGCTGCAAGTTCAGATGTTATAACGGATGAGTTATATAATAACTGGAGAAAGCTGTCTGTTAGCATTCCTATTCATCTGAAATGCAGCTGCTCGGCTGAACCCCCAGGAAGTCCACCAAGATGGTGTAGCTA
>NW_015676050.1:0-204 GCF_001515625.1 Sinocyclocheilus rhinocerous
AGTTTAAACTGTTACATCACAATATTTATTCTAGGTATTAAATTACGGGAATAGTTCCTACAAACATGAAATTTCTGCTATTATTTACTCTCATTCATAATTTGAAACCCATATGCAGTTATTATGTTGAACACAAAAGGATAATTGTGAAGAATATTCATGCAGTTCTTTTGAATACAACAGCAGTTTAGTGCCCATGTCTGT
>NW_015676051.1:0-204 GCF_001515625.1 Sinocyclocheilus rhinocerous
GTGCCACGGTATTTTCTACTATCAATTTAGCTAATGCATGTTAGTTTCCCCTGCATGAGGATAGTAGAGATATCACAGCGTTCATCAATCATGACAGACAGGGTTCCCTACGGCTTGGCTTCGGTGCCTTCTGCTTTCCAAAAGATGATGGCTGCCATCCTGAAGGGATCTCACTGTATATGGAAAAACAGCTGAGGGACATGA
>NW_015676052.1:0-204 GCF_001515625.1 Sinocyclocheilus rhinocerous
AGTTGAAAACGGTTCCGAGAAGTCTTCTTGCAGTCTTTTTTAAGTGAGGACTATGAAGACGTTGCTATTAGAAGATTACAAGAAAGGAAACGGGGTGAAGGAAAGTATCCGAGACTTTGCTTACCAGTATCGAGCGCTGTGTATGAAATGGAAGAGCGAGATGAGTGAGAGACATTGTCCAGGCTATCCTAAGAAATTGTAACC
>NW_015676053.1:0-204 GCF_001515625.1 Sinocyclocheilus rhinocerous
AGAGGCCTATAAAGACCCCATTTCTAATAAGTAGAAAAAGCCAATTGTCAATTCTTACACAGTACGTCCCATACTATATGCTCACCTCGTATCAAACCATTTTACTGCAGCGTTTTTGGGATATGAGAGCATATGGCTCTTTAGAAGGCTATAAAGACACTATTTCTGATAAGTAGAAAAAAAACAATGGTCAGTTCCTATAAG
>NW_015676054.1:0-204 GCF_001515625.1 Sinocyclocheilus rhinocerous
AATTTGTGCAACTATAGAAGTCTTATTTCTCAGAAAATACCACATAATGGTTAAATGCTGAACTTATTTTAAACCCTTCAGTGGTGATGTTTATTAGGGGGGGAAGTGATTTTATTTCAGTTGAGTTGATGCAGAGTTATGATTAATGCATTTGAACTATTAAAGGTACAATAGGAGATCTTGTAAAATGCTAACTTTAGCCTG
>NW_015676055.1:0-204 GCF_001515625.1 Sinocyclocheilus rhinocerous
GTCACTTGTGATCGATTTATTGTGTCCTGACTTCTAGTTGAATAAAGGTGTGGAGTGTGATTCACTAAACTTGCACACACTTTTCATTCCCTCCAAGCTTTAAAGTGAATTGTTCAGTTTAAATAAAGGGTTGCTGAAATATGAGATGAGAAGTTTGGGAAACATTAGACAATATGCAGCTTTGCTGAATTTAGCATGTCATAC
>NW_015676056.1:0-204 GCF_001515625.1 Sinocyclocheilus rhinocerous
AGTTGTGAAAATACATGATGAAATTAATAATACAGAATGAAATTAATGAAATTAGTTTCACAACACCACCCGAAAATGGCCCACTTTTTTTTTCATATTTTAAAAATATATTTATTCTTAAGATTGATGTTAAAAGATCTTCCATTTCACCTTTTGTTTATCTCCTCTGTTGCATCCTCTGCTATATTAAAACAATTTGGGCCT
>NW_015676057.1:0-204 GCF_001515625.1 Sinocyclocheilus rhinocerous
CAAAGAAACTGAGAAGCAACACACTGAGGTAAAAATTCAAAATGTCTAGTTTATTCATAACATGATATAGTTAAGTAACAGTAACATTACTACATTATTATAAAACATTTATGCATTTGTAAAAATAGGCCTTTGTAAAGGTAAACAAAAATATGCAGGTTTAAGTATGTAAAAGCTGATAGAACACTGATGAAATTGTTGCTT
>NW_015676058.1:0-204 GCF_001515625.1 Sinocyclocheilus rhinocerous
AGTCCGACACCATGGTATAACGAGCACACTCGCGCCTTAAAGAGAGCAGCCTGAGAATGGAGCGCAGCTGGAAGAAAACAAAACTAGAAGTATTTTGTATTGCATGGTGGGAACTTCTACTTATAGAAAAGCTCTAAAAACTGCTAGATCTGCTTTCCATCTCTCTTAGAAGAAAACAAACACAACCCCAGGCATTTATTCAAT
>NW_015676059.1:0-204 GCF_001515625.1 Sinocyclocheilus rhinocerous
AGTGAGGGTGATCCGCTCCAATTAGCAGCAAGGGCTGTGCCTGTTCGAATGCCTGTATTGGGAGGCCCACAAGGTGCTTGTAACTTTTCTGTAATTTGTTCATGGGGTAAGAGTGAAATGCAAAACCAAGATGTTCTGCAGTGAAGGCATCAGTGATGAGAAAGCTGTGCTGAGGCTTTTCGGCTGGGGAAATACGGAATGTCA
>NW_015676060.1:0-204 GCF_001515625.1 Sinocyclocheilus rhinocerous
TTACAGAAACTCACCAATTGTGGCTGAAATGTACATTATTCTATGCTAATGACCTGTTTATAGAGCTGTTGCATACAGAGTGGAGTGTACTGTTGTATTAAATATCAGCATGTCTGGTATTACATCTGATTGACGTCTGTGCCAATATCAAGCATAACGGCACTCCTCCTACTGTGATATTAAATATCAGTATTCCTGTAGTTC
>NW_015676061.1:0-204 GCF_001515625.1 Sinocyclocheilus rhinocerous
AGAGAGTGTGTGTGTGTTATATGTGTGAGTTTGTGTGAGAGAGTGTGTGTGTGTGTTATATGTGTGTGAGAGAGTATGTGTGTGTGTGTTATATGTGTGTGAGAGAGTATGTGTGTTATATGTGTGAGAGTGTGTGTGTGTGTGTGTGTTATATGTGTATGTGTGTGTGAGAGAGCATGTGTGTTATATGTGTGTGTGTGTGTG
>NW_015676062.1:0-204 GCF_001515625.1 Sinocyclocheilus rhinocerous
AGTGTGTGAAGTGTTTTTTTAATAATCTATTAATAATCTAAAGAACATTTTTACTATATGTTATACAATGCAATATATACCTACAGGAAGATATACCTTCTTGTCCAATAGAAAGGTTCCATGTATGTTAAAGGTTCTTCATGGAACCAATAAAGAACCTTTTTTTTTCAAGAGTGTATGGTAACTTTTATTCACAATGGATCA
>NW_015676063.1:0-204 GCF_001515625.1 Sinocyclocheilus rhinocerous
AGTAGCTCACACAGCAGGAAGGAAACACAGGGAAAATATATATTTGATGGGGGTTGGTGTTAAAGAATTAGTGTTAAAGAATTGTGTTATAATAACCCCTACAAATACAACTCTTTATATACACTATAAACACTTTAAAGGAGACAGACATGTAGATGATTGTGAAAGATGTTTTCTCTGTTTTGGAGGAATGATTATTTTTAA
>NW_015676064.1:0-204 GCF_001515625.1 Sinocyclocheilus rhinocerous
AATAAATTATCAGTAGACATATACTAAACATTGACTGACCTCATTCTAAAAGGAAAACAAAAACATTTACAGTCCAGGAATAGACAGGTCAGCATGTGTCTTTACTGAAAATAAACAATTCCAGAGATATCCAAAGAGATTGCTACTGTTCAATGCTACCGTATTGTCCTTATGGTCCATTTAAGGTCAGCCTTTGGCCCGTGA
>NW_015676065.1:0-204 GCF_001515625.1 Sinocyclocheilus rhinocerous
AGGTTCAGACCTTATTTTCCTGTGTTTGTTTTTTTTAATTCTCTCTCTTTTAGTTTCTCTCCAGGTCACAAATAAAGATGAAACCAGAAGCTCTGCATTCCTGTCCTGCTCTTTGTATGATCAGAAACTGAAGTCAAGACATGACAGTGTACTGAGACACAATGGAAGCTGTGACACAATGGAATATTAAGACAACTTTCAGAA
>NW_015676066.1:0-204 GCF_001515625.1 Sinocyclocheilus rhinocerous
CACATTTCCAGAGATGTTCGATGCTTTGTGCAAACCTGTCCTGACTGCGATACATACAGGACTCACAGCCATCTACAGCTACTCTGCCCGTTCTTTGTCGCCTCTGGTCATCCCTGGGAGTAGATTTTATCACAAACACGCCACAATCTGAGAGCTTCCCCTATATCCTAGTCACCATTGAGACACGCACTCACGCACTTCCCT
>NW_015676067.1:0-204 GCF_001515625.1 Sinocyclocheilus rhinocerous
TAATGAATGTTTTCGGAGAACCAGTGAAGGACATGCCATACTTTCATTGTGGAGAAAAGCAAGTTGATCTGGATTAGGTTTTGAAAACATTGAAATGATCATTTTTGTCTTGCAGTTTTATAAGGATTTAAAGATGTGTTTTTATGAGGCCAGGTTCCGGGTTTTAAAGGGATAGTTCATCCAAAAATGAAAATTCTGTCATTA
>NW_015676068.1:0-204 GCF_001515625.1 Sinocyclocheilus rhinocerous
TAATGAATGTTTTCGGAGAACCAGTGAAGGACATGCCATACTTTCCTTGTGGAGAAAAGCAAGTTGATCTGGATTAGGTTTTGAAAACATTGAAATTATCATTTTTGTCTTGCAGTTTTATAAGGATTTAAAGATGTGTTTTTATGAGGCCAGGTTCCAGGTTTTAAAGGGATAGTTCATCCAAAAATGAAAATTCTGTCATTA
>NW_015676069.1:0-204 GCF_001515625.1 Sinocyclocheilus rhinocerous
AGGTGACAAATGAGGTGTATGAGATGTAATGATATAGGATGTGAAATCTGAAATTACATACAGCAAGTGAATCAAATATGTAAATGAGTGAGACTCACTCTAAAACACTGAACCTGCCCTCTCATGAAAAATACAATTCTTGAGCTCTGAGCTGTGGACGGGGTGGAGATGAAGATGTGAATATATACCGGGCTGCTGAGGAGA
>NW_015676070.1:0-204 GCF_001515625.1 Sinocyclocheilus rhinocerous
AGGGAGCAAAATGAGTTGTTTTAGCAACACTTCAAAGTTTGAAAAGACAATTTCTAAAGGATCTCTGTTACTTTTTAATTCATTTTACATCATAAATAGCTTAAGGTTTGAATCGCTCTACTCCCAAACACTAGAATATTTTACATTCTAGTGTAAACATTTTTTTCAGTGCAAATGTCGGCGGATTTTTTAAAATCAACATGC
>NW_015676071.1:0-204 GCF_001515625.1 Sinocyclocheilus rhinocerous
AGGTGCGTTCCTTTCTGGGATTTGCCAGTTATTACCGCCGGTTCGTGGAGGGGTTTGCCAAATTGGCTGCACCCCTGCACGGACTGGTAGCGAGGCTGTCAAACCCGAAGGGTATAAAGCATACCGGACCAGATTTTGTGGCGGCCTGGTCTGTACAGTGTCAACAGAGCTTTGAGGAGCTGAAGGGGCGACTCACCACTGCCC
>NW_015676072.1:0-204 GCF_001515625.1 Sinocyclocheilus rhinocerous
AATGTTCTTTTTAGCAGCATCATATGACCCCTTTAAAGTTAAAATCCCTTTGAAACTTTATGGGTTTCATGGATGGATGTTGGATGGATGGATTGATTCCTTTTCCTGTAGTAATGCAAATGTGGTGACGTGATGCAGTGGACACCAATGGGAATTAGTGCTGTGCAATTAATCGAAATCGTCATAAAATCGCGATTTGAGCGT
>NW_015676073.1:0-204 GCF_001515625.1 Sinocyclocheilus rhinocerous
CAAAAAATATTAATATAGTATGTCATTCATATCAGAATATAATTATGATGATTAAGATTATCATCATCATCATCATTCAAAATAATAAAACATAAAAAATATTTTTAATAGAAATATTTAAAAAGGGGCTAAAATACTATTTGTTTACTCTAAAACTCCGTGTCTTCATGTTACCTAAAGGCCAGGAAGGTCATCTGTGGAAAA
>NW_015676074.1:0-204 GCF_001515625.1 Sinocyclocheilus rhinocerous
AGGGATACTATAAAAATGGCAAAAGTTCACAATAAAATGTTTATTTTTAGGCATTTTGTTCTCATTCCTCTGTCAGTTTTCCTTAACTTTGTCTGAAATTAGCATTTTTCAATCAGATATATCTCTGTGGTCGCATTTGAAAACAGCAAGTGTTTGGTATCACTGGAAAGCTCGTTCTCTTTAGCGTAATGATAGCCTGTCTAT
>NW_015676075.1:0-204 GCF_001515625.1 Sinocyclocheilus rhinocerous
CAAAACATACAAAAATCTATACATATGTATTTATATAATGTGTTCATTTGGACTAATAGTACTTGAGAACTATTGGTAGCTGATTAATAACATAAAAGACATTTAGAACTTTGTAAGGGGTGAATGTGCAGTATAGAACAACTTGATTATGATGAACAAATATTCAGATTTACTTTTTTTTTTTTTTTTTGGCCAAACTCTTTA
>NW_015676076.1:0-204 GCF_001515625.1 Sinocyclocheilus rhinocerous
CAAAACAGCGGGCCAATCAGAAGACCCCGGAGGCGGGGCAAGCGTCGCAAGCTTTTGTTTACAGTAGCAAGTTTGCATGGCAACTGTTTTATTTGACAGCAACATAGTCTCAAAAGCGCGTCTTGGGTTTTCAGACGCAATGATGCGTTCTGTGTGAACGGCCCCTTATGTTACTTTTTATGTTCTTTTTGGAAATAACAAAAA
>NW_015676077.1:0-204 GCF_001515625.1 Sinocyclocheilus rhinocerous
CAAAAGAGAACTTGCACGCTTTGCTTGTGGGTGCGCACAGAAGAGCCAAACAATGCTCATGTACAGCGCTAGTTTGCAGCTTCTGGTGTTGAAAATGACGCTGCAGTGATAACTCAGTCAACTGTCCCAAGCATCTTTTATGCTAGCCCATCGAACGGTCCTAATTGTTGAGCCCAGGGACTGTATTAAAGGAAACAGCAAGTC
>NW_015676078.1:0-204 GCF_001515625.1 Sinocyclocheilus rhinocerous
CAAAATCACATAGAAATACTAAAAATTATAATAAAATAAAAAACTCTTTTAAAATATTAATACTATAATGGCATATAAATAATTTAAAAAAACCTCTCATGACCCTGTTCCCAAACTGAAAGTAAAATGCCATTAAAATTACAATTCAGATGCAAAATAAAAAAAACACATTCTTGATTTATTACTTATTTGTTGGCATTTGCT
>NW_015676079.1:0-204 GCF_001515625.1 Sinocyclocheilus rhinocerous
CAAGGAAGAGGATGCTGTTAGTGGGGTTGTGCCTGATGAAGAACAAGAAGGGATGATCTGCTATGAAATGTTTTGGTGGAATGCTACAGCAAAGCATTACCAAACATGCAGTGGCTGCTGCTGCCTCAGTGCCTTCCTCATTGACCTCAATAAAAGCCTTGTGGACCACCGCTGAAATGAAGAGACCACCTTTACTGCTCATGC
>NW_015676080.1:0-204 GCF_001515625.1 Sinocyclocheilus rhinocerous
CAAACCTATTGAGTGTGAAAATGGTGGAACTCCACAACCAAACAATCAGGCTTGTTTCTGTCCGAAAGGTTTTACAGGGAGACTCTGCAGTACTGTTGAAACTCAAATTGTACCAGGTCTGTCTATCAAATAAATTTTGGTAATAATGAAAAAAAAATGTATTTAATGATTAACTTGTCTGCATTTCCACATCACAAAAGTGAG
>NW_015676081.1:0-204 GCF_001515625.1 Sinocyclocheilus rhinocerous
CAAACTATATCAGTACAGTGTTGCTGGATGTGAATGCCAAATCTGTTGTATTTTTAGTGCCCTCTAAAGGCAGCATGCAGAATCCTGACACTTCCTGGCTATTTCAAGGCTATTTTAACAATTTTAATGCAATTCGCCTCATATCCACATATTTTGTGATAGTATAATCAAATGTCAACATGTCAAGTTCAGAGAGATTGCTCT
>NW_015676082.1:0-204 GCF_001515625.1 Sinocyclocheilus rhinocerous
CATACTGTATAGGCCTACATATTCACCATACAATATTTTGTATGGTGATTTTCTGTAAAGCTGCTTTGGAACAATATTTAACAAATCTAATATTGAGTGGAGAAAGAAGTGTTGCGATGCTGAAACCTAATGCAAAGAAAATGTTTTTTTCTACATACCTTTTTCATTTGTTTTGGATTTAATCATTTAATTTAGCAAATAACA
>NW_015676083.1:0-204 GCF_001515625.1 Sinocyclocheilus rhinocerous
ACCTTCCAGTATTTAAAAAATGAAAAAAAAACATTTTGTAAACATCATGAGAACATTAGTTTTGAACGTTCTCTGAACCATCTCAAACTAGTAATGTTTAAAAAAGTTCAACCAAATGTTTCAGAAAAACGTTCCATGAATGATGTATAAATAACGCTTTGGCTTTGAGAATGTTATTAAAGACCAGAAAACATTGTACGAACG
>NW_015676084.1:0-204 GCF_001515625.1 Sinocyclocheilus rhinocerous
CAAATGTGTTACTTAATTAACTTATTACCTTAAAATCTTAGGGGTACTTCAAGTAGTAAATATATTAGATGAAATAAGTTTTTATGACCAAAAAAGTTTGTGAATCCCTGCATTACTTGTAAATAAGAAATAATGTGATATATATTAATAATATATTAGTAATATATTCTCATTTACTACCTAGCACTGCACATAATAAACCTG
>NW_015676085.1:0-204 GCF_001515625.1 Sinocyclocheilus rhinocerous
AGTGTCATTGTATGTAAAAAATGTGTTAAAATTAATTCATTTTCCAACCTTTTTCCAAACCTGTATAACTTTCTTTCATCTGTAAAAAGTGTGTTGTCCATACAGTGAAAGTCAATTTATTTTGGACCCCACTAACTTTCTTTATATGGACAAAAATAGCTGAAACATTCTTTAAAATATCTTCTTTTGTGTTCCACAGAAGAA
>NW_015676086.1:0-204 GCF_001515625.1 Sinocyclocheilus rhinocerous
AGGGCTCCAGTCCCCAAGTCAAGCCTAGGGAGGGCCACAGTTCCCAAGTTAGGCCTACGGAAGGCCTCTGAAACCGACATTCTCCCCAAGGTTTTTTTTTTTTGGGGGGGAAGTAGGGGTCCGTCCGTGGAGGCCGGGCCTAGAGCCGACGCCAGGCTGCCCAAGCTCCCTGTTCCGCCATGGCCTCCTGAACTGTCTGCTCTG
>NW_015676087.1:0-204 GCF_001515625.1 Sinocyclocheilus rhinocerous
CAACTGAAACATTTCTCAATCAACCTCATCATTTACTGAAGAACAGACATGAATAACTCTCGCTGTTGAACTGTGACAACAGAAACACAGCTGATATTTCTGTATAAGACAGCGTATGAAAACTAAACAGATTTCACTAGAAAGGTTACTGAACCTTTATAATACTGAACACTTAAGTTCACATGATTTTCTGTGTTTCTGGAG
>NW_015676088.1:0-204 GCF_001515625.1 Sinocyclocheilus rhinocerous
CAAATATGGACTAACCCAGCCGTTGGGTTAAATTTTTACATTCAAATTTTAACCCAAAATTTGGGTTAGTTCAAATCTGACCCAAAGTTGGGTTGAAATAACCCAGCATTTTTTTGAGTGTATCTTTGCATCAAATTACAAAACAACAACCAAAAAACACAAAATCTCGAGATATAGTCCATAACCAGCTTCAGTTTCCACCAC
>NW_015676089.1:0-204 GCF_001515625.1 Sinocyclocheilus rhinocerous
CAATCATAGCAGTGGGTGTTTACTTCAGAGTCTACAATCCGCCACACCTACACTTCAAACAGAGCGTTCTGATCATGGCCGTACCCAGGCTTTGAAAATTAGTGAGGTCCGGGTGGGTGGGGGGTGATGGGTTGGTATATTCACTATAAACACTTTAAAGGGTAGATGTTTGTGAAAGATGTTTTTTCTGTTTTGGAGGGATGA
>NW_015676090.1:0-204 GCF_001515625.1 Sinocyclocheilus rhinocerous
CAATGGCGGCCGACAGGCTTGACTTCATAGCGGCCGGCGGGCTTGACAACGGCGTGGCCGGCGGACTTGACTTAGGATCGGCCGGTGGGCCTGACTCCGTAGCGGCCGGCGGGCTTGACTTCGTAGCAGCCGGCGGGCTGGAGAGAGCCACGGCCTGCGGGCTTGTCTTCGTAGTGGCCGGCGGACTTGACATCGGAACGGCCG
>NW_015676091.1:0-204 GCF_001515625.1 Sinocyclocheilus rhinocerous
ATGTAAAAGATGTAGTGCATAAACATTTAGTTTTGATTTTCTCTTGGTTTCAATTTATGAAATGTGATTATAATACATGTAGTGAATTGTCTGCCAATTGTAATTGTCTGAAGGTTATAGCAAGTTCGGTGAAAGACATATGAAAGGGCAACACAAATAAAGTTATTCTTTGCATGTACTTCCTCGGTTGAATTACAAGATAAA
>NW_015676092.1:0-204 GCF_001515625.1 Sinocyclocheilus rhinocerous
GAGAGTCCAGATTGAAAGTCTTCCTGAGACAGTGGATGAACTGATGACTATACTCCAGAACAGGCTTGATCTAGAGGGTGATATTGTTGTCCAATTTCAAGATCCAGAGTTCAACAATGAACTCTGCAACTTGACTGAAATGTCTGACCTACCAACAGAGAGACCAAGGCTGAAGGTAATAGTAAAGGAACCACCCAATATGCC
>NW_015676093.1:0-204 GCF_001515625.1 Sinocyclocheilus rhinocerous
CAAGCACATACTGGGTAACCCACTCCACTCACATAGTGTTTATATAAGATAATTTACTTATAATGAATTCTGTATCAGCATTTTTTTTCTTTACATTGCATCTGTTATACTTCATTTTGCATGCATTCATACAGATTAGAACTTGTATAGACACACAGTTGATGTTTTAATTAAGTGTAGTCCATACAATTGTTATCACTGATC
>NW_015676094.1:0-204 GCF_001515625.1 Sinocyclocheilus rhinocerous
CACAAAAAACTTTAGAATTCAGCATAAGAGAAAACGAAGCATATCGTCTCATATGCTTTCTTGTAATTAATTACTGTTTTGATATTATAGAGCAAGATACACAAGGAATAAATCTACTATTTAACAAAGATAAAAAAGTCTTTACTCCACATTTTTATGCTCCACATTTTTATTATTATTAGGTTTTATTTATTTCTATATTTT
>NW_015676095.1:0-204 GCF_001515625.1 Sinocyclocheilus rhinocerous
CAACATGCCTGACCTGAACCCCATATGGAATCTATGGGATATTTTGAAGATGAGAAACAGTGGATCCGAGCTGAAGGTTCAATAGTTCTCAGCATAATGTGCATAAATGAACATACTTTAAAATAACTTGAACTTTTCTGTTTTGCAAATCCCTTTTTTGATTGATCTTAGTAAATATTCTAATATTTTGAGATACTGGATTTT
>NW_015676096.1:0-204 GCF_001515625.1 Sinocyclocheilus rhinocerous
CAATGTGAAGTACAGATGAATATTTAAGTCGTTAAATTCAAGTTCTGTCTGTCATCCTCCATTCAGTATTCAAACTGCGTGTCTCGTTCGGTTATAACAGTCAAGACGATAAAACTCTCTCCAAGATGATACAATATTCCTATTATTATACTTGATCTTTAGATAAAGATCAATGGTTTTGCATAAAAGGACTTTATCTTGCTG
>NW_015676097.1:0-204 GCF_001515625.1 Sinocyclocheilus rhinocerous
CAACCTACTTGGCTTAGGGCTTTTATGAGCACTAATGCTGATTTATTGCTTCTGAGCAAATTATGAGAAAGCAAGCCCACATATGCTCGAAAGCTTTTTTCAAAGTGAGAGAAAGTAGGTTCGTGCATTGTTAAGAGCAGAGTATGCCCACATAAAGGTTGTTTCTTACTTATGAAATTAAATCTTATTTGCAATGAAGAAAGA
>NW_015676098.1:0-204 GCF_001515625.1 Sinocyclocheilus rhinocerous
CAAACATTCATTTTGCCATTAATTATAATTGGTAATTGATTAAGTATAATTACTAATAATTAGTAATAATCCAGTGAGATTTTAGTTTGCACAAGGAGTCTGACAGCCAGTGCTGCACACAGAGATCTGATCTCATCAACATCCAGTCTGTCTGGAATAGCATGAAGAAACAGAACAAACTGAGACAGACTCAATCCAGAAGAA
>NW_015676099.1:0-204 GCF_001515625.1 Sinocyclocheilus rhinocerous
CACAATGTCATCCAGATACAAAAGTAACGACTGATGCCGCTGGTCACCAAACAATCTTTCCATCAGATGCTGGAAAGTGCTGGGGGCATTACAAAGCCCAAAGGGCTTTCTATTCCATTCAAATAGCCCAAATGGGGTACAGAATGCAGTCTTGGCCTCATCTCCCTCAGTGACTGGAACTTGGTTGTACCCACTGGCCAAATC
>NW_015676100.1:0-204 GCF_001515625.1 Sinocyclocheilus rhinocerous
CACAATGTCATCCAGATACAAAAGTAACGACTGATGCCGCTGGTCCCCAAACAATCTTTCCATCAGATGCTGGAAAGTGCTGGGGGCATTACAAAGCCCAAAGGGCATTCTAGTCCATTCACATAGCCCAAATGGGGTACAGAATGCAGTCTTGGCCTTATCTCCCTCAGTGACTGGAACTTGGTTGTACCCACTGGCCAAATC
>NW_015676101.1:0-204 GCF_001515625.1 Sinocyclocheilus rhinocerous
CACACACACAATACTGACTGTCTTCATTCACAACACTAGAGCTGCTGTTTGGGTTCAAACACAAACTTCTTTTCAGATGTTTTTGTTGAAGTGTGTCTGTTTACAGTAAATGACAGTATGACACCTGCTGTGATGCGTGTGACATTTATATGTTTGAACATGAAAGTATGAAAACAACAACAACTCCACTGACTGAACACACTC
>NW_015676102.1:0-204 GCF_001515625.1 Sinocyclocheilus rhinocerous
CACACAGCACAACGCACCACAACACACCACAGCACAACACACCACACCACACCACAATGCAACACAACACACACAGCACACCACAACATACCGCAACGCACCGCAAAACAACACACCGCACCACCCCGCAACGCACCACACACCACAACACACAACACCCCGCAACACACCACAACACACCACACAACACACACCACAACACAA
>NW_015676103.1:0-204 GCF_001515625.1 Sinocyclocheilus rhinocerous
ATTCTTCACAGCTGTCCTGATATTCTCCGGCTCCTCAGTGGATTTTGTGCTTCACACTGAAACTGCAGCTGTGGAAGGTTTGATAAAGGCAGAGTGAGACAGAAGCATTAATGCACACATTATAAATAATCAAATCATTTTGAGTGCTCATTATATTTCAGTTTTGTGTATATTTACAGTAGATGAGAAGCAGTCATGTCCACA
>NW_015676104.1:0-204 GCF_001515625.1 Sinocyclocheilus rhinocerous
CACAATATCAACAAAAGATTGTGCTTTTGTAAAATAAAGAAAACACACAGGGTGTGCTTTCAGCTGTCTCAGTCTACGCGAATGTCTTTCTGAAACGCGTCACTAAAATGAACCAAAACCCAGCGAATACTTCACACACAGACATGAGAAACATATCTTTGGAAAGCTTGAAGTGTCTACTTTTAAATGAAGTAAGTCTTATCT
>NW_015676105.1:0-204 GCF_001515625.1 Sinocyclocheilus rhinocerous
CACAGCACTGAAACTGCCCTTCTCAAAGTGTCAAATGATTTATTGTTGTCTGTAGACGCTGTGAATTGTGCTGTTTTGGTGCTTCTGGATCTTAGCGCAGCGTTTGACACTGTGGATCATGGGATTCTTCATGACCGTTTGCAGGAGTGGGGAGGGATTAGGGGCTTGCTTTAAAGTGGTTCTCATCCTATCTACATGGAAGAT
>NW_015676106.1:0-204 GCF_001515625.1 Sinocyclocheilus rhinocerous
CACAGGTGTACCTCCCTTTGAATCATGGGGATAATTATGATATACGTTCTCTATTAAATTGTCTAGCAGAGATAAGATGCTGGTTGGCAGCCAACTTTCTAACATTAAATGATTCTAAAACTGAAATTGTAGTTTTCGGACCTCCAGCATCTATTATACAGATAAATAACAATGTGGGTCCTTTATCTGTGAATTCTCATACTC
>NW_015676107.1:0-204 GCF_001515625.1 Sinocyclocheilus rhinocerous
AATGATTACTTCTGTGAGTAATCATTAACACTCTTCATCAGCCAGTGACTTCGTTCACACCACAAGCGCTTCGTTTCACAGTGAAGCAGGTGGCCCAGCAAAAGCTGGGTTTTATAATTAGCCCCAGGGGGCACAAAATCAGAATGTCTGGAGGACGCCCTGGCAGGCCTGTTGAAGGATGTTGGCAGCAGCCAAGAAACGCCC
>NW_015676108.1:0-204 GCF_001515625.1 Sinocyclocheilus rhinocerous
CACTAGCAAACCACAGTCAAGTCTTGAAAAGATCTTCTTGAAAATTATCAGAGCTAGAGTTCATGCTGAATGTTGAAACCAATCCATTCTTACTCACTGAAGTTAATCGCTATTGCCATTGTCCTCTCTTGATCTGTTACAGTAGCTAGGTTAGTTAGGTCATGATGAACCCGAAAGAAATGTAAAGACCAAATAGACTCTGTT
>NW_015676109.1:0-204 GCF_001515625.1 Sinocyclocheilus rhinocerous
CACCAATTTTTGTAGTTTAGACGATAGTCGTATCATTTAAAAAAAACTTGTACTTTAATTTTCAGCCATCCAAGATGCTGTTCTTGTCTAGATGAATGTCCAAAACACATGAACATTTTCCATTTTTAGGTAAAAATGGTGTCGTGTAAATGTCCCCTAAGCTTTGAAAAGCACATAATGTGTTTCAGATGGCCTTCACTATAC
>NW_015676110.1:0-204 GCF_001515625.1 Sinocyclocheilus rhinocerous
CAACTTTTTGAAGTTTTTTGGCTATCTCTGCTCTCCTCTCCAGCTCTGAAGTATTCTGCTGCGCTGTGTCAACAGAAATGCAAAAGGAAGGGAACCCCTGAGAGCCACTACTGTTCCAGCAACTTTGGTAAGAGAAGCTTCTTTTTTGCTGACACATGAAGACACACACAGGTTTGTTTTTGTGAAAAGTGGGGACATCCCATA
>NW_015676111.1:0-204 GCF_001515625.1 Sinocyclocheilus rhinocerous
TTGTTTTGACAGTGCTGAGAAGCCCCAAGGCACATCTGCATTTCAAGCTCCCATTCCCTATCTACTTAATTAGTTACCTCTCTTTAACTATTCTGTCGAATTATAAAGATAAACACTTTAATAATTGATCATGTTCCATTTTCAGTTATGCTCATACGGTCTGCCAATATGCAATTATGTCTTTTAAACAAGTCTTAGAATATC
>NW_015676112.1:0-204 GCF_001515625.1 Sinocyclocheilus rhinocerous
CACCATGTCACATTTCAAGCCAAAACTCTTGTTAAAAACTTAGGCGTTTTGCTTGATAATGAGCTGAAACTAGACAAAAAAGTAAACTCGGTGGTTAGATCTTGTTTTTTTCATCTCCACCTTCTTTCCAAAATTAAGTCTTTTCTTTCTTTTCAAGACTTTGAAAGAGTAATTCATGTTTTTATATCATCACGGTTAGACTAC
>NW_015676113.1:0-204 GCF_001515625.1 Sinocyclocheilus rhinocerous
ATTGGCGACATCAGAAATGGGTATTATATAATAGATGCTTTTTTGGAACATTTTAGCAGTTTAAAAATATTAAAAAAATATTTTTTACACGGCACCCCCGGTTGGGAAACACTGGTGTATGGCATTAAACATTTTTTAAAATGGCATTAAAAAGGCATAAAAAAAAGCATTAAATTAGATTTGATGATACCTGCAGAAACCCTG
>NW_015676114.1:0-204 GCF_001515625.1 Sinocyclocheilus rhinocerous
CATAACCTATATTGTGTGCATTTACATGCACCGTCAAAATGCAATTTTAATGTGAATGTAATGTGAATCTTAATTTTAACATGAAAAGTTTGTAGAGCATAGCAGGCAAATAAACTTTAATGTAGAGGTGTGTGATATCACGGTTGTTTATCGTCGACCATTAAAATGTCTCCACAATCTGCTTTTGAAGAAATATCATAGTAT
>NW_015676115.1:0-204 GCF_001515625.1 Sinocyclocheilus rhinocerous
CATAATTTAAAACATGTAATAATTCATTTTTTATGGGTTTTTTAATAATTTAAGACCAAAAGACTGCTTTTGGTGGGGAAATCAGAAAACTGCTAAATCTATTGCAAACTTATGATTATTTACTGCAAAAGAAAAAAAAACTATGGACTTTGAGCTATGGACGGTACACTGACCGTTTCTTGGCAAAATCAGTCATTTCAATAG
>NW_015676116.1:0-204 GCF_001515625.1 Sinocyclocheilus rhinocerous
GTCAGTACTAAAATATGTGTAAAGCTTAAAGATTAGTTTTAGATCCATGTGTTATTACAAAAATTAGCTTTATTCATTGTATTTGCACCTTTTTGTTTTTACCTCCATTTTCTGGTTTTATTGTCATTCCAAATATATATATATACACACACACTCTGGTGTTCAAAAGTTTGGGATCAGTAAGATTTTTAATGTTTTAAAGAA
>NW_015676117.1:0-204 GCF_001515625.1 Sinocyclocheilus rhinocerous
CACCCGCCCGTGACATCTCGCCCATCTATTGGACTGATTACACACAGGGTTCAGAGCCGGTCACGCTGAAGGGCCTTCCCAAAGCGTCCTCCGATGCAGCTCGAGTTCCTGAAGAGGAGCTGTTTTTATGCCTAGATGTTCTAGTGCACAGAGATCTGAAGCGTCTGCCTGAGGGGAGAAGTGCAAACAGGTTGTGTCCGGGGT
>NW_015676118.1:0-204 GCF_001515625.1 Sinocyclocheilus rhinocerous
ATGGGACGAGACCTGGTTGAGCTGCACTAGAGAAGGCAACGAGTAAATACAGCATTGGTGAGCATAAGAGACTATAATAAAGAGACTTAAATAAATAAATAATCAAATAATAATAATAATTAATAATAATAATAATAATAATGAGTATAGTTATTATTGTTATTATTATTATTATTATTATTAATATGTACTGGCTCTTTTGAC
>NW_015676119.1:0-204 GCF_001515625.1 Sinocyclocheilus rhinocerous
CATAAGTGTCCTGTTCATTTTAAATATCATGGTTATCATCAATACTGGTATATCGTCACACCCTAAATTAACACAATGTCGATATTTCATTATTTGAATATCACGGTTATCGTCAATACAGGTATATCGCGACACCCCTACTGTATATATATATATATAATTGCATTTTATACTGGTTTAAATCTACACCTTATGACCAATGAA
>NW_015676120.1:0-204 GCF_001515625.1 Sinocyclocheilus rhinocerous
CACATCATTAAAATCCACTTGGTTGCAGAGTCCACAAAAGTCCTCATAATAATCCATAAACATAATCCTCAGTAGGCCTGTCACCTTGACGAAGGCAGAGGAGGCGTGAAACGGCTGGGTTCATCGTGGTGTGGTCGTGTATTCTGTAACGAGTTAGTGCACTGAAGGCGAGCGTAAGTGAGAACCCAAGTGCAGTTTATTTAC
>NW_015676121.1:0-204 GCF_001515625.1 Sinocyclocheilus rhinocerous
CATTAACAGAGAAGCAACATGACAACCTTCTGTCACTTGTCACATAACAGCACATTATAGTCATATTGTTATGTTTTAGAAAATTTGTTTTTCTAAACTAAAAGAGATGGAATGTTTATAGGGTTTGAATTGAAAACACTAAGTTTTCAGGAGCCAAATTCTGTGCTCTTTTGACAGTATGTAGCCACTTAGCAACCACTCAGA
>NW_015676122.1:0-204 GCF_001515625.1 Sinocyclocheilus rhinocerous
CATAGGCCAAGAAGCTCTGGGAAGGTAAGAGCTCCACATTTAAATACATTTTTTATTTCAAAAACACCTAAAAATCTGTCAAAAACTATGTGCACTAAACGGATTCTTCTCCTTCCCGCAGAATGCTTGCTGTCTACCCTCAGACTAAAATATATTTTGCTCATTGGCCTGATTATTCTCTCGGCTCTGCCCAAGTGAAGAAAC
>NW_015676123.1:0-204 GCF_001515625.1 Sinocyclocheilus rhinocerous
GTCACGCTGACTGTGCCCATCGTTCTGTTCCCAGTGAGTTTAACATGTTCATATGCTCATATCATAGAGATTGTGCTGTTTTGAGCAGTTTTACTTTAACTAAAATTAAAAAGTTCCTGAAAAAATTCTAATTCAAAATATTAACAAAAACTATAATAGTATCTCAATGGTACTAAAATAACACTGCACTGATCCAAGGTTTTT
>NW_015676124.1:0-204 GCF_001515625.1 Sinocyclocheilus rhinocerous
CACTTAAATTAGAAGTTGTTATTTTTTAAAGTCTAATAAATGTTTAAATTGATAGCTCTCAATAATACTGTAACGATGAATGGCTATAGTCAATGGTTAAATATTAGGGGGAAAAAATTCTCTATTTCATATCAGTTGTAGTATTGGTATCAGTGATACTCGCCTTCAGTCATAAAGATGCCACTAAACAAATATTTAAAAATA
>NW_015676125.1:0-204 GCF_001515625.1 Sinocyclocheilus rhinocerous
CACGACTTTTCCAAAGCTTTCTGGGTTTTTCATGACCGTACGAACTCTGTAAATGGCTATTTTTATTTTTTTAAATCATTTTGATGAAATTTTTGCTCCACTTTGTGTGGTGGTAGTGAGACGGGACATCGAGTATTCTATAGTCTTTGGACGGGAAACAGCGCTCAAAACTCTTCAGATTAATTTAGTGGAACATTAATATAA
>NW_015676126.1:0-204 GCF_001515625.1 Sinocyclocheilus rhinocerous
AATTTTGGGGCCAATGATCATTATACAGTGAACTGTTATCTCACTTCTTCTATTGACATACGCTGACTCAGCTCTGTGTAAATTTATTTCAGCTGTCAATTCAGAAATAATTACATTTTCAGTGCCAATGACTTCTTGTCTCTGTTTCCATTTTTTTTCCATTTCCATTTTCTTATTCTATTATGTGAAAAAAATGTGTTAAGA
>NW_015676127.1:0-204 GCF_001515625.1 Sinocyclocheilus rhinocerous
CATTTGAATTTGCATTTTTAAAATGATTTAACATCTAAAAAAAAAAAGTATAAAAATGAAATAAAATAGAAAACTCTAAAAAAATTATAATAATAAAACTAAACTAAAACCAACAATGATAATAAAAACTTAACTGAAGACAAATAAACTATTTAATTGACTATTATAACCCTGTGTTAAAGTTGCTATTGATTAAAGTGCTTG
>NW_015676128.1:0-204 GCF_001515625.1 Sinocyclocheilus rhinocerous
TAGTGGTAATCAACATTATGCTACAAAGGCTGTTTACTTAGTTTATTTATATTGAACTTGGAATATTCCTAAAAGATCCTTTAAAATCTTGCTTTTGGAACATTTCTACCTCCCATTTGCTTTAAAAGCAACTGCATTTAGAGTGTCTGTGACAACATTAATGTGTTTAAGTAGGAGATTGAGTTTAGATCCTGATAAACTTAA
>NW_015676129.1:0-204 GCF_001515625.1 Sinocyclocheilus rhinocerous
CATTAAAATATATCTATAGAGAGTGAAATGTCTACTTTCAAATGACCCAATTCAAATGGAAAACAAATATTGTCAGATTATGTAATCCGTATGAAACATGCACACGGGCGCTTCACTACTGCAGAGATGACGAGTCAGTGTCGCCGAGTTCATCTCTTCAACCAAAACAAAGAAAGCACTTGTTTATCAGTGAATTATTAAAAT
>NW_015676130.1:0-204 GCF_001515625.1 Sinocyclocheilus rhinocerous
CACAAGTTTCACAATTTGAGGTGAATTACTGAAATAAATGAACTTCTCCACGACATTCTAATCAAAAATAGAGTAAAAACACTAATATTATGAAATATTATTACCATTTCAAATAATTTACAGTTAATAATTACAGTTTCTAATTGAATATTTTATTCCTGTGAACCAAAGCTGAATTTTCAGCCTCATTACTCCAGTCTTCAG
>NW_015676131.1:0-204 GCF_001515625.1 Sinocyclocheilus rhinocerous
TAGTGGTAATCAACATTATGCTACAAAGGCTGTTTACTTAGTTTACTTATATTGAACTTGGAATATTCCTAAAAGATCCTTTAAAATCTTGCTTTTGGAACATTTCTGCCTCCCATTTGCTTTAAAAGCAACTGCATTTAGAGTGTCTGTGACAACATGAATGTGTTTAAGTAGGAGATTGAGTTTAGATCCTGATAAACTTAA
>NW_015676132.1:0-204 GCF_001515625.1 Sinocyclocheilus rhinocerous
CATTTAAGAACATGTCTCTGAAATGTTTTTCAAAACTGTCCTGGAATATCCCAGCACCGTCTCCCTCTTCTAACACACCTGATTCAACTCGTCAGCTCATTAGTAGACACTTTAAGACCTGAATTGGGTCAGAAAAGGTAAAGAGTTATGAGAAAATAGGATGCGTGTCAGATCCACGTCATGTTCAGCAGCGGCAGCTCTTAA
>NW_015676133.1:0-204 GCF_001515625.1 Sinocyclocheilus rhinocerous
TCATGCTTACTTGCGCTACCGAACTGAGGCACCTATAGAGAATGGAAATCTACGTCATTGCTCATTGCATTCTGGGTAGTCACGGCCATGTTTTAGGACATGCTAAGTAGCGTACAATGAGAACAAATACAAATCATCCGAGGAAAAAAACAACTGTATTTACGTTCATATTTTTTAAAGCTGCTTGCACTTGCTTAGAATAAA
>NW_015676134.1:0-204 GCF_001515625.1 Sinocyclocheilus rhinocerous
CATGCATTTATATTGCAATTATAAACATGTATTGTAAAAGTGTAACTAAGTGCTTTAAATAAAAGACAGAAAGAAGGAAAGCGAGAGAAAGATCTGTCTCCTCAGAGCAAACATTTTACACATAAAACATTTATCACTATTTCCCTGTGACAACTCTGATTACAGTTTGAGCTTTCCAAAGTTGACACATTTTTAGCCAAAATG
>NW_015676135.1:0-204 GCF_001515625.1 Sinocyclocheilus rhinocerous
AACTATTAAAATAACTGCATAGCTGGTCCAAAACTTCACAAAAAAAAGAACAAATAAGAGTAGATTCATGACTAAATAAGAAAAATTATTTCTGTCTATATCAAAGTCATAAGCATGGATTACTTTACATAAAGCATGACCTAAAAGACATGGCATGACATTCTGTTCACGGATGACTAGTTTACCTGCTAATAGTGTGTACAC
>NW_015676136.1:0-204 GCF_001515625.1 Sinocyclocheilus rhinocerous
CTGAGAACTTCAGCTGTTTTCCACAGAAAGACATGGCAGAGAAAAATCCCTAAAACCGGAGCCTCCACAATGAGAGGAACAATGGATCGGACACAGTTTGCGTTCAAAGACGACAACAAATTGTAATATCTGCTTGATTTTCAGACATCAGTATACTTTTATTTTCATGAGAATGGGGGAGTATGAGAACTTGAATAATGAAAA
>NW_015676137.1:0-204 GCF_001515625.1 Sinocyclocheilus rhinocerous
CATGAAATTATCATGCAATCATGATTGCATTACAATATGTTTTAAACCCCAAATATTTTACTTATAACGTCATTATTATTGTTCTATTAACAATTATTCAGTTATTTGTAATGTTAATTGTAAAATAATAATAATAATATTAATAATTAAAATTTTTTAAAAGTAGTTTCAATGTAGCTAGCTACTTTTTGATAGTAACTTGTA
>NW_015676138.1:0-204 GCF_001515625.1 Sinocyclocheilus rhinocerous
CAGAACACTAAATGCATGCAGCATTAGTAAATATTTCTGTAGTTCATCTGGGTGTTTACGGTACGAGTTCCGCCCTTGGATGTACCTTTATTGGTTGATGATGTCCGTTTTGGTATGATGGCGGTGGCCAAGCGGCAAGCAGTATCTCGTGAAGCTCCATCTGAAGATTCACGCGGCGTTTCTGTTGTTTTACCGCGTTGAAAA
>NW_015676139.1:0-204 GCF_001515625.1 Sinocyclocheilus rhinocerous
CAGAACGTTTTCTCGTTATAAGGACATTCATTGATCAAGTAAAAATAACGGCATGTGGACGTTCAAAGAATGTTGTTCATAACTAAAAGTGATAAGTATGTTCCATAAACAGTACTAAGAATGTTTTGTCCTAACATTTTTATAACGTTAGTGAGAACATTCCCTGTTAGCTGGGATAGCTGAAATTGCGGGATCAACTCCATA
>NW_015676140.1:0-204 GCF_001515625.1 Sinocyclocheilus rhinocerous
CAGACCAGTTTGAAAAGCCTAGTGTATAAAATACACGGGGTCCAACATTTATTTTACACTGAAAAATGTAAAATTATGTCATCTGTTACTGACCTTCGTGTCCAAACCTCTCTGACTTTCTTTGTTCTGTGAAACACTAAAGCAGAAGTAATTTGGTTGAGTTGCATCAGATATCATTCGTTTTTACATTGCAGCTCAGTGTTT
>NW_015676141.1:0-204 GCF_001515625.1 Sinocyclocheilus rhinocerous
CATCATCAGTCACAATCACTACCATCATCACAGTCACAATCACCACAATCAGTCACAATTACCATCATCAGCCACAATGACCACCATCAGTCACAATCACCATGTCACAATCACCACCATCACAGTCACAATTACCATCATCAGTCACAATCACCACCATCACAGTAGACTTGTGCCGGTATTCGGTAATGCGATATATCACGG
>NW_015676142.1:0-204 GCF_001515625.1 Sinocyclocheilus rhinocerous
ATTGAGCATCGGAGCTTAAGATATATTAAAGTTATTTGTTTATGTTGTATTCAAAAGGATAAAGCACTCAGCCTTCTGGTTAGAGATCAAAAACTTCTGTATATATTAGCGAATCAATTGAAAGACTGTTGTATTATTATTCATTTTGTTTTTTTGTTGGTTTTCGAAATTAGATAAAGCAGCACTAGGCGTCTATTTTTGTAC
>NW_015676143.1:0-204 GCF_001515625.1 Sinocyclocheilus rhinocerous
CAGCGGACACTGCAGCTGTGCTTCTGCATGTTTGGGACTCCTGAGACAGTTCCGTAAATCGTCGATGTAGAAACACTGTATTCGTTAGAATTCTCGTTTATTGCTGGATGGAGCGGTATTGCTATTTTTTATTAAGCATGATGATGTGGTGAATGGTTAATCCATGGAATATAAAAAGAGGCAATAATTCAACTATCAGCTTTA
>NW_015676144.1:0-204 GCF_001515625.1 Sinocyclocheilus rhinocerous
CAGATAGCAGCAGGTTTATTAGCCTGCTGTCCCTTTAAGACCAAACGCGCAGACCTAATATATAGGGCTGGGCAAAAAAATAAATTTTTCAATTAATCGTTTTTTTAAATGACATCGATGTGATATCGATTCTCAAAAGCCGCGAATTTATCTTTTCCGGGATTTATTTCAGCACATGATCTGATTAACGTGAATCTTATCATT
>NW_015676145.1:0-204 GCF_001515625.1 Sinocyclocheilus rhinocerous
CAAGGAGATCTGTAAAATAATCCATGTGACATCAGGGGTTCAACTCTAATTTTACGAAGCTATGAGAATACTTTTTGTGCACAAAAGAAAAAAAAATTTGTCTCCTCCACGTCACCCTGTAGCGGCATTTTGGAGAGTATTTGCTGGATGTAAACAGCTTATGCTGTTCTGTGTCAGCTGCATCACACGGATACGCTGTTTTCG
>NW_015676146.1:0-204 GCF_001515625.1 Sinocyclocheilus rhinocerous
CAGATGAATCCAGTAAATGTAGGTCTGATAGCTAATGGCTGTGGGTTCAAACTCCAGAATTGATGATTGGTTACAATCATCGAACATGAATTATGATGAATCTGTTAAGGTCTGTTTCACACTGTAAGCGTAAGTATCATGAAAGTGAAAATGTCACAGATGTAGAGCTTCACACTGACAGTGTTTCTGTGTAATTAAGCTGCA
>NW_015676147.1:0-204 GCF_001515625.1 Sinocyclocheilus rhinocerous
CAGCTTTACACCTTCCCAAGTGGCTGGGCCTCGTCATGTGTGTGCGAGCGCGCAGGTGTGGAACACAATCTGATTGTAAACAGAAGCATAAGCCTCTTTATTAAAAATACATGGGAAATGTGAAGAAAAGCCTTATGGTGCTGTAGCTGTCATCTGCGTTCTGGCAAGAGAAAGATTGAGAGGAAGGTGAGAGAGATGGAGAGT
>NW_015676148.1:0-204 GCF_001515625.1 Sinocyclocheilus rhinocerous
TTTTTTTTTTTTTGCTTCACCCCACGAATGACTGATTGTGTTTGCAGTACCCCACATACACCACAGTGCTATTTTTCTTTCTATCTTTCAAGCCAGTCTAAATGAAGCCAAACTATACAGCCTTAAAGGCACATTCATCACAGTGCGCCTGCAAGCTCAGTGCAGATGTAATGCAAGTAACTGATTGCTCTCTCTTTCTCATAG
>NW_015676149.1:0-204 GCF_001515625.1 Sinocyclocheilus rhinocerous
CAGTCAGGCCTAATCATAAAATGTCTTAATTAGTGTGCATACTAAGCCAGTATCACTAGTTACTACAGCTTATACTTAAAATCTTAACACCTAGTATGAAACCTCAGTGCTTACTTTTGTACTTTGCAAAATTATCCAATTTATGATTTTAAAAAATCATAGAGACTTGAGAGTGGACTTTTCTTGAAGTGTATATAATCCTAA
>NW_015676150.1:0-204 GCF_001515625.1 Sinocyclocheilus rhinocerous
AAATGAAAATGAAATGTTAAATGAAACAGCTGCTTTGAGACTTCAACCAAAACACAGTTTATCTTGGTCGCTAACAGTTTCTTCAGGCATTTTTGCAATCTAGAAGCTCTGGCTACACTCCAGCCTCCAGTCTGACATGTGAAGACACAGCAGACGGCTAGTAGTCAGCCGATTCAAAACAAGCCAACGCTTCATCAGCGGCTG
>NW_015676151.1:0-204 GCF_001515625.1 Sinocyclocheilus rhinocerous
CAGTACTTGTTTTCCTGACTGTTTCCCTCACACTCCTCAGCCATCACCTCTTTATTCCGAAACACTCACAGTCAACTCCACGTCCATCGAGAGCCCAGTCGAGAAACAGTCAGTTGACATTCCACCCTGTTACGCCCCCTTCAGAGATGTATTCTGCCCGAAGAGAGCCTCCCAGTTACCTCCGCACCGGCCATGGGACTGTGC
>NW_015676152.1:0-204 GCF_001515625.1 Sinocyclocheilus rhinocerous
TGTCAATTACCCGTCTGCAAGGAATACCGAATGCTCTGAAGGCTTTAATTAGTGAGAAACACAGGACGTTTTCACAGATTACTTTTAAATATGCATTACAAGTCTTCAGATTACAGTTTATTCTGTGCACAATTTACAATTCTCTGTCTAAAAAAACAATTAATATTCAGTAATATCATCGATCTGACAGAACTGACACTAATA
>NW_015676153.1:0-204 GCF_001515625.1 Sinocyclocheilus rhinocerous
CAGGACTGTCTGTTGTTGCATGACAAAATAAAAGCCCTAAAAAAAACTTGCATATACCCTGTATTTTCCATATTTTCAGCTAGCTCTAAAAAGAAAAGTCCCTGTTTCCATACACGATTTTCACTTCAGATTGAAAGCACACCACCCCAGAGTGTCAAATATGCAATGTCAGGACTATATGATTTACAATTCCAAAATGAAAGC
>NW_015676154.1:0-204 GCF_001515625.1 Sinocyclocheilus rhinocerous
TAACCATGTATGAAAAGTAGCTGCATTAAACTACACATGCATATAGACCTCAGCCTGGGTTATGTGAAACTGAAGCTGGGATAAAAAAAGATGGAGCACACAATGCATTCCTTCAGGTTTCATCTGCTTTTCTGCTGTTTACCATTGCTAATTTGTTGCTAATGCCGTGTGAGCAGTGAGTGTGATTCTGTCGTATACCACACA
>NW_015676155.1:0-204 GCF_001515625.1 Sinocyclocheilus rhinocerous
CATGGCAACCAATGCTGATATCACTGGTTTTATTTCCCAAAGGAATGCGGGCAGAGCACAACTCCACAATTCATTTATCCTTAGGAAAGACACACAATGCCCATAAAAATGGACTCTTTTCTAATGAATTCATAGGAAAAGCTTTCTGTGAATGAACAAACATCTCCTCAGGACATTGTGTATACCATTACTGTTCTTGTATAT
>NW_015676156.1:0-204 GCF_001515625.1 Sinocyclocheilus rhinocerous
TTTCTGTGTTAGCCTCAAACAAACAGAGCGATTTCGATTGTTCCAACAGTGCTAGGAGTGTTTAAACTTTTCAGGGAAATCAGCCTTGTAATGGCTTGCTAATAGTTATTAAACTGGAATACAAGAATATATTTGTAACATCCAAGAAATTACACATACAGTGAGTGAGTGAGTGACATGACATGTGGCCAAGTATGGTGACCC
>NW_015676157.1:0-204 GCF_001515625.1 Sinocyclocheilus rhinocerous
ACAGCATTTATTTGAAATATAATCTTTTGTAACATTATAAATGTTATGTCACTTTTGACCAATTTTAAGCGTCCCTGATGAATAAAAGCATTAATTTCTTCAAGCAATCAATCAATCAATCTCACTGATCCAAAATTTTTAAATGGTAGTGTATTTTTTAAAAGTGTCCTTGATGTGAGAAACAAACCAAAATTGTTTTTTTTT
>NW_015676158.1:0-204 GCF_001515625.1 Sinocyclocheilus rhinocerous
AACTGCATTACTTGCTAGAAGAATTGTTTACTCCAATTATTATTAATAAATGTCTATATTTATCATAATGCTTTACCCACCATTTTTGAAAATCAACACTTTAAGGGTGTTTACCAATGGTAAAAATCAGCGTAATGCAAAGCTTTGAGTAGCTCACGGCTTTCTTTAATCAGTTAACTGCCTAATAAATTGCATGACGCTATC
>NW_015676159.1:0-204 GCF_001515625.1 Sinocyclocheilus rhinocerous
CAGGGCACTGCGGCGGCGGTATCAAATGAGCAGGGCACTGCAGTGCCGTATCGAATTAAGCGGGGCATTGCGGCGGCGGTATCGAATTAAGCAGGGCACTGCGGCGGCGGCATCGAATTAAGCAGGGCACTGCAGAGAACAGTATCAAATGAGCGGGGAACTGCGGCGGCAGTATCAAATGAGCAGGGCACTGCGGCGGCAGTA
>NW_015676160.1:0-204 GCF_001515625.1 Sinocyclocheilus rhinocerous
CCACAGGAACAGCTCCTACAACCTCATGGTCAACAAGGTCATTGTTATCACCATCACAGGGAACAATGTCAGTTTCACCAACTGGTTCAGGCAAAATCTGCTTCACAGCAGTGGAATTCTGAACCTTAGGCCTACCCATCTCACTAGGTATAGAGTCACAAATTAAGCATGGCCAATAGCCATATTCAGACTCTGAATCAGAGG
>NW_015676161.1:0-204 GCF_001515625.1 Sinocyclocheilus rhinocerous
ACTAGCCTCTTGCGATGCCCTTTCCTGGCGCAACCTCTCATTGTCCGCTCTAAGTTGAGCCACAAGCTCTTTGAGTTCCTGTAATTCTCCATCCATTATATCTTCTAATACAAACAATTAACCATTAAGGGAGTCGAATCAGAAACTGCAGTCTCCAGAGCACACGCTGCTGCTTTATGCCTAAAGAAAAAAACAAAAGAAAAA
>NW_015676162.1:0-204 GCF_001515625.1 Sinocyclocheilus rhinocerous
CAGGTGATTGAGCTGGAAATGATTGAACACATGAGCTATGTTTTAGTAACATGATACTAAACTGACAGAAACACACTGAGATACACAGTTTACATCACAGTCAACTTTTAAATCTCATTCCAATGATCCATCATTTTTTATCAAATATTGGGGTAACCATTTACAATAAGGTTCCATTAGTTAATGTATTAACTAACATGAACA
>NW_015676163.1:0-204 GCF_001515625.1 Sinocyclocheilus rhinocerous
CCATTTTACAGAAAACGGCTTGGCAATAGATTTAAATATGCAACCGCTACACTAAACAAATAGTCAATACCACATTTTCTAACACCTGACGTTCAACCTGTTGTTTCCTGGAATGCCATGAAGAGAAAAAAGGTGATTACATTCAATACATTTGGTCTTCTGATTTTATCAATGGGTCAATGTTGAACATATAGTGGACACAAT
>NW_015676164.1:0-204 GCF_001515625.1 Sinocyclocheilus rhinocerous
CCATTTGCAGCTTTAAGTTGTAACCAGCCACATGCCTGTAGATTAACCTGGACCTGAGACTGGAAATGTTCCTTAAAGAAACCGTTGGTAATAGTTGACACCATCAAACCTGTATCCACAAGGCATGGTACATCCACACCTGCCATAGTTATTTTAATGACTGGGCACTGGCCAATAAGCGTAGAATGGGCAGTGGATGCATTA
>NW_015676165.1:0-204 GCF_001515625.1 Sinocyclocheilus rhinocerous
TGCAGCTGAGGTTCGAACACTCCTCCTCCTCCTCTGGAAGCGATGACTCGTCCAAGACGTCCTAGTCCTCATCGAGGTCCAGGGTTGACACCATTGGTTTGGACGGGTTTGACGCCCTCAAGCTGGCAAGATCTCACAAGATCTTTTTGCGCTTGCATTCCCTAATCGCCTCAGATCGGGCCCCCTTGGTGAGCTCCGTGTGGG
>NW_015676166.1:0-204 GCF_001515625.1 Sinocyclocheilus rhinocerous
CAAACTCAGGCTAAAGTGAGCTGTTACACTATCGTACTGTCAATCGCTAGAATACAATTATTTATTTTTTTGTACAGGAGAGGTATCCATGGACTTCAATAGTCCCGACTTTGTCCCTTCTGTCTTTTCCTACTCAACCCAGTGTGAAATAAACAAAGCCGATGAAAAACTTGAGAGGTAAATATTGTCACTTGAGCCTTATTT
>NW_015676167.1:0-204 GCF_001515625.1 Sinocyclocheilus rhinocerous
AGGACATCGCTGCAGTGAAGATGAAGGTACTGTCTGCCGAAGCCATATAATAATAATTAGTCATGAAAGATGTTAAGTGGATGCGTTGTTGTGCTTTTCATTTAAGTTTATACTTGTGCTGTCAAACGATTAATCGCATCCAAAATAAAAGTTGTTGTGTACGTAATATATGTGTGTACTGTGTATATTTATTATGTATATATA
>NW_015676168.1:0-204 GCF_001515625.1 Sinocyclocheilus rhinocerous
AATATTATTGTAATAAATTTAACAATGTATACTAAGGCCCTGTCCACATGAACATGGTTATTTTTAAAACCGCAGCTTTTTCTACGCAGTTTGGCTGTTCGTCCAAACGCAAACGCTGCAGCAGGTCACTGAAATCGAACATTTTTTAAAACTCCTGCGAGGGTGAAGATTTTCAAAAACTCCGGTTGCAGTGTTATCGTGTAG
>NW_015676169.1:0-204 GCF_001515625.1 Sinocyclocheilus rhinocerous
CCATGGCGGAGCAGGCAGACCAGGAGGCCATGGCGAAGCAGGCAGACTAGGAGGCCATGGTGGAGCAGGCCAACCAGGAGGCCATGGGAACTCAGGGGCCCATGGCAGGGCAGGGAACTCAGGAGGCCATAGCAGAGCAGCCTCCATGGCCTTGGCCTCGCCACTCAGCCTGGCCACTACGGACGGACCCCTACTACCCCCCCC
>NW_015676170.1:0-204 GCF_001515625.1 Sinocyclocheilus rhinocerous
ATATTCTCACAGGTCAACTCATATCAAAGGTGATTGTTGTAATACGTTTTAGAATAGAGAGCAGCTTGGCACTATTTGCCTGATAATATGAATATCTCTTTTCCCAAGGTGAGATATAGAAGAGGAGAGGGTTTCCTTGGAGAAATGGGGGAAGTAAAGATATATATATACTGTATATATATATATAGAGAGAGAGAGAGAGAG
>NW_015676171.1:0-204 GCF_001515625.1 Sinocyclocheilus rhinocerous
CGCTGTGTATTTCCGGTCATCTTCATGAACTTCTACATTATAGTAGCCAGATGTGAGGTCCATAGTTGAAAAATAAGCATTTCCACCCAACGCAACAAGAGCGTCCGCTTGATGGGGAAGGGGATGCGCGTCTTTGAATGTGCGAGCATTAATCCAACGAAAGTCTGTGCATATTCTCAAATCTCCTGACTTCTTCCAGACTAG
>NW_015676172.1:0-204 GCF_001515625.1 Sinocyclocheilus rhinocerous
CCCACGACCGCTGTCCCCTACAAACTGATGTTCATTAACACAACCCACAAAAGATCATAATTTGCTGTTCATTAGTGCCAGAATGTACCTTGCCCTTTTTGAATGAATATATATATATATATATCGGTAAGATTTTTTTTTTCTTTTACATTTTTGAAAGTCTCTTGTGCCCACCAGCACTGTGTATATTTGATTTGTAAATAC
>NW_015676173.1:0-204 GCF_001515625.1 Sinocyclocheilus rhinocerous
AAAACCAATAACAATAGTATTGAATGTGACCGTTCACCCAAAAATTAAAATTCTGTCAATCACAGTTGCTGGTCCCCATTGACTTCCATAGTATTTTCCCCCATAATATGGAAGTCACTGGCTACCAGCAACTGTTTGGTTTCCAACAGTCTTCAAAAGATCTTTTTTTTTTGTGTGTGTTCAACAGAAACAATAAACTCATTC
>NW_015676174.1:0-204 GCF_001515625.1 Sinocyclocheilus rhinocerous
CCATTTGTAACATTAACTAAGTTGATAAAAGCTGTAGAAGTATTGTTCCTTGTTAGAGTTAGTGTTAATTTCAACATTTACTAATACATTTTTAATTTTAAAGTTGCTTCTGTTAAAGGATTAGTTCACCTACAGAATAAAAATTTCCTGATACTTTACCATTCCAGGATTTTTCTCCATATAATGGACTTCAATGGGGCGTCG
>NW_015676175.1:0-204 GCF_001515625.1 Sinocyclocheilus rhinocerous
CCCAAGATACTTAATTTTTGTGATAGTTTTGTGATTGATTATTTACTAAACTGACCAGAAATATATAGCCTAGTGCGGTTGTACTCGCTCCCTCACACCGACAGATTTTCATGTGAAATGTTCACGTGATATTACCATAATTTTACATTCCGACTTGTAAAAAACATTCACGTCCTTGTCCTTTTTATGAGCCATTTTCCAAAG
>NW_015676176.1:0-204 GCF_001515625.1 Sinocyclocheilus rhinocerous
CCCATAACTCTCTAAAATATTTTCTAAGGCTTGAACATCATTTTCGTTTCTTAAAACAACAGTGATATCATCAGCATATGCTGAAATTTTCATACATTCATTAGAAGAGATATTATTAACTTGTAGACCCATTAATTTTTCTCTTAACTTACAGAGGAGAGGTTCAATGACCAAACTATAAAGCTGACCTGAAAGAGGGCACCC
>NW_015676177.1:0-204 GCF_001515625.1 Sinocyclocheilus rhinocerous
CCATGTTGATGTTGTCACGTGACATGCGTCTTCACAACAGCGCCATAATGTAAAGAGTCCTCACTACTGCGCGAACATCAGCAATGTTTCACGTAGTTCTTACCGCTTTCATCGGCGTTTTAACCTTGATTGGATCAACAGCTCAGATGAGGCGTCTGATCATTTGATTTGTATTATTTTAATTTTAGTTAAATTATGTCTGAA
>NW_015676178.1:0-204 GCF_001515625.1 Sinocyclocheilus rhinocerous
CCAGTCTGGAGATGAGCAGGAACAGTTGATTTGCATGGCAGACATTTGGAGATCCAAATTTTTTGTTTGTTCATTTGTTTTTAATACTCAACAGGCAAAGTTCTGCAAAAATGTTCATAACTGTTTGAATAAAACACACTGGGGGGGAGGGAAATCGGAATATTTATCTTGTGACCATCTTGTCACTATATATATATATATATA
>NW_015676179.1:0-204 GCF_001515625.1 Sinocyclocheilus rhinocerous
CTGAGGTCTTATATCACTGTATTAGTTCACTGAGGCGCGTTATGCCTTGTTGGAGAATCCTGGAGTGTGATGTGAGGGGATCCCCAGTATTACAGCACAGCTTCACACAAGCCATGATACAAAGTTACAGAAACTAAGCAATATATATCTTCCTTAGAAGTAATGTTAGTTCTGTACTTCAGCGTTGGGTAAAACAGCATTATA
>NW_015676180.1:0-204 GCF_001515625.1 Sinocyclocheilus rhinocerous
CCCCCCCCGCCGAGCTGTGAAGTGCCCATCCATGTACAGACAACCTCTAGCTGTCTCTCTCAGGGATGCCAGCGCCTGGCACCGCGCTCACAGCCAGTTTAGGAGGCGGCCGCTCAGATTAAAGCCCTGTGATAGCGGGTAACTGACCCGCCTCAACCAAACGCTCCCATAACTGACCCGTCGGACTGAGGATTAGGTGACAGC
>NW_015676181.1:0-204 GCF_001515625.1 Sinocyclocheilus rhinocerous
CCCCCTCACAGGAAAAAAACACCGCATGAAATCAACACCCATTCAGGTTCCTGGTCTGATTGCGGTTTTATTCTATCAAAAAAGATATCTACATAATTAGTCATCTGAACTGAATAACTTGCTCTTAAATTTGAAACGGCTTGTTGAATTACTAGGAAATGCATTGCATTATGGAAGTGAAATGGGGTGTGAACGCTAGTACAG
>NW_015676182.1:0-204 GCF_001515625.1 Sinocyclocheilus rhinocerous
ACTTGTGTTTGGCACATACCTTATTTCAAAAAATACCTTTTTTTTATAGACTAAAAAACCCCACTGATTTTGGGATGACGGAACGGGAAGTAAATGCAATTGATAATTTTTAGCCCTTTTTTGCCTCCTGTGTTGCTGTAGTTATTCCTATCAAAAATTAACCAATTACACAATTGTACCATAATATAAGTGGGTCATTATACC
>NW_015676183.1:0-204 GCF_001515625.1 Sinocyclocheilus rhinocerous
CCCTAGGTATGAGTGCACATCCAGTAAAAGCCTGTCTGACAGCTGTCACAATGGATGGCCGCCCCTCTTTCAGCTGTCTAAATGGCTGACACACAGGTGAACGTGGTCTGCTGTCTGCCAGCGTAAATTACTCCAGACGACAAGAGCACAGCAGAGCCGACCAACAGCAATAAATACTGTAACCTTATGAGATCGAATTCAAGA
>NW_015676184.1:0-204 GCF_001515625.1 Sinocyclocheilus rhinocerous
CCCTGATCTTTGACCTTAAAAGCATTGATGCACCAATGAGAAAATTAGGAATCCTTTTACAATGCCAAATACTGTTGAGTTACGTAAAACAATCTAAAATATGCTGTGGAGAAATGGCAGGCGGTCTGGAGGTGTGGAAGAAACATGTAATATCTACATGATTTAAAAGCCTTTTTAGGAAGTACACTGATAAGATACCATACA
>NW_015676185.1:0-204 GCF_001515625.1 Sinocyclocheilus rhinocerous
CCCATAGCGCGCGCATGTGGCAAATGAGTTTCTTCTGGGAGGCTTTGGGAAAACTGCTGTTATATAAAACGTAAGATGCATACACTGCACAAGAGCCCGCATAGCTCAGTCGGTAGAGCACCAGACTTTTAATCTGAGGGTCCAGGGTTCAAGACCCTTTTCGGGCAAAGTGCCTTCTTCTTGTTGGCGGCCTCAGCTTGCTGT
>NW_015676186.1:0-204 GCF_001515625.1 Sinocyclocheilus rhinocerous
CCTAAATACAATCGCCAGAAGTAAAAAGCCAAGCGTAGGCTATAAACACCATCTACTGACTTTTAACATCATCGACAACTCTTTCAGTCTTTATTTAAAAAGCATTTTCCCTGAATGTTTGAGTTAGAATAGTTTGCAAGAGCAAATTATGAAGATGGGGAGGCTGTAAAGCCGGATCTGTGAGTAGATGAGTTTTCCTGTTCA
>NW_015676187.1:0-204 GCF_001515625.1 Sinocyclocheilus rhinocerous
CCTCTTCAGGATGAACCCATCACTCCTCATGTAGCCCATTGCCACTCACCACGACCCTGCTTCCGGATTCGAACCAGCATCCTTCCATTCAGTGAGGACGTGCTCTTACCACTGAGCCACTGGCACTTCCACACTAACATCGCTTTTTTTTGGAGTCTCGTCTTTTTTAATTGGTAAAAACCGATTAAACTTTTGCAGGAGTGA
>NW_015676188.1:0-204 GCF_001515625.1 Sinocyclocheilus rhinocerous
TTTTTTTTTTTCCACACAAAAAGTATTCTTATCGCTTCATAACATTAAGTTTGAACCACTGCAGTCACGTTGACTGTTTTAACAATGTCTTTAGTACCTTTCTGGACCTTGAAAGTGTTGATTATATTGCTGTCTATGGACAAGTCAGAGAGCTCTAACATTTCATCAGAAATATCTTAATTTGTGTTCTGAAGATGAACGAAG
>NW_015676189.1:0-204 GCF_001515625.1 Sinocyclocheilus rhinocerous
CCCTAGCGTTTTCCGACGCAGCTCGAGTTCCCGAAGGGGAACTCTTATCAAAAAGTATACATCGCATGCATAATTATTAGGCACGTCGATATACCGATCATATTTTTTCATTTATAAAAGTAAAAAATTACTGCTCCTAAAACTTACTGCCAGATTCTGGAAACCATCAGGAAACATTTAGTCTCCAGCGCCACCATTTTCCAG
>NW_015676190.1:0-204 GCF_001515625.1 Sinocyclocheilus rhinocerous
TTCAGGGACACGGCTTGATCCTGGACACCCGTCACTATCGGTGGGGGTGGTTTTGACACAGGCTGGAATTGTGTGTCTGTCAGTTTCCCATTTTCATACAGATAGATTGAGGAGCCTTTATCGGAGGAATCAGAGATGGCAGAAATAATGAAGCATATCCTCTTTTCATCTTTATTGGCCTAAAAACTTCTGAAGTGAAGTAAG
>NW_015676191.1:0-204 GCF_001515625.1 Sinocyclocheilus rhinocerous
CCTGATCCATGTGATGCAGAAAAGAGATAAATACAAAAGAGGGAGAAGAAAAAAAAAAACATCCGTAAAAACAGTCAGATACCCCTAATCTCCCCTTAAACATTCAAACAATAACTTCCATATCTCTCCGGATACCTTACTTCCTTTTTCACTCCTATATATACTGCAAACCTTATATTTCCCCAATAACACATTTTAACCCCC
>NW_015676192.1:0-204 GCF_001515625.1 Sinocyclocheilus rhinocerous
CCTATCAAGGGATTCATTCAGGACAGTATTAAAATAACCACCAATCACTAAATAAGCATTTGGAAATTTTGACTGCCAATAAGTAAGTTTATCTTCCAAAACAAATAATAACTGATCATTCTCAGATCTAGAGTTATACCCATAATAATCAGATTATAGCACTTCAGAATTAACAAAATAAAGTGCCCATATTCATCACAGTAT
>NW_015676193.1:0-204 GCF_001515625.1 Sinocyclocheilus rhinocerous
CCTTGTGGGCAGTGTGCCAACATACAGCGCCATTATTGTGCTAATCCCGACACTAGGACCTTTTTCGATCCAACGCCCCCAACACACAGCACAACCTGTTGAAATTGATCTTCAACTGAATACAACATATTAGAAACAGAAAATAGAAGAAAGTGTAGAAGAAGGCAGCTAAACTCAGTTCCTGGAGTTCTGCAGCTCTGCAAC
>NW_015676194.1:0-204 GCF_001515625.1 Sinocyclocheilus rhinocerous
AAACATAGTATTAAACCCACCAGGCTGCATCCTTGTTGCCAGTGTTGTATGTCTGTTTACCACAACTTCACTTGCATGAATACACCAACAACCCGAAACAATTCTGCCCCATGGTTGCCTGGCCCTCTCCTGCTTAAAGATACAGGTATCATTCTAATATATGACAGTCATATGACAAAGCCCCTCTAATTTACATAATTTTTA
>NW_015676195.1:0-204 GCF_001515625.1 Sinocyclocheilus rhinocerous
ACATCTGAAGAACCTTTCTGTTTCACAAAAGCTTCTTTGTGGTGAGAGAAGGTTCTTCAGATTATATAAGGCTAAGAAAGAGATGGTTCTTTAAAGAACCTGACTGAATCAAAGCTCGAAATTGCCCCCATAATTTAATCTGTGCGACCTCAAAATATATTTACATTTACATTTAGTCATTTTGCTGACGCTTTTATCCAAAGC
>NW_015676196.1:0-204 GCF_001515625.1 Sinocyclocheilus rhinocerous
TCTACACAATCCCAGCCGAGGAATAAGGGTCTTATCTAGTGAAACAATCGGTCATTTTCTAAAAAATAAAAAATATATATATGTATCCACTTTTGAGTGACACAACAATTTTTTTGAAGTTTGGCAGCCCTGGTCATTTTATGGAAAATGCAGCAAAAAAGCCAATTGAATATTTGTTTTACAGGATTCCCCCCCTTCCCCCCC
>NW_015676197.1:0-204 GCF_001515625.1 Sinocyclocheilus rhinocerous
CCCCACTCACAACTGCTGCTTCTGTCACTTTTTCTCTTGACAAGACGTACATTTATTCAGTCGCAGAAAGACTGAGAACGGGAGATGATTCAGACGCGCGGTCCACTTCACTTCAGCGCCAGCTGCGAGTCAAGCGAGCGCGGAAACTGTACTGTGCTCGCAGCTAGGCCTGTCGCAATAATCAATATATCGACTTATCGCGCA
>NW_015676198.1:0-204 GCF_001515625.1 Sinocyclocheilus rhinocerous
CGGCCTCAGCGCACCGCAGAGGAAACGTGTAAGAAGAGGGTGTCTCCCCACTGAATGGCCACCGAAGACCTCTAGGGTGGAGTGGGTCAACCCTGCAGATAAACAGACCTGCCGGAATTCCAGAACTGTACCAATCGGGCAGTTAGCTGGGTCGGGCTAGTGGTCTCTGCAGAAATACAGTTTCCTCATAGAGGGAGCTCTGGA
>NW_015676199.1:0-204 GCF_001515625.1 Sinocyclocheilus rhinocerous
CCTGATGTCCTGCGGTAGAAAATACCTACAGTACGTTGTTAAAACTTACTGTATATACAATATGTATTTTAAGGTGGCTCATGTTTCGTGTATATGATTGTGTGTATGTATATGACTTTACTTTTCTTATTTTTTACAAAGATTCAATTCAATTCAATCCGGTGCAGCTCGAGCTGGAGGCCGTGGAGAAGCAGATCCGCGACC
>NW_015676200.1:0-204 GCF_001515625.1 Sinocyclocheilus rhinocerous
CACGTTATTGGGGTCGCTTCAACCCGCGGCAACAGTGTTAAAGTATCCCGATTCCGCGGGAAATCCGAGGACCTGGCAACAGTGCTCCCTGTACAGCAGTTCCGGTCGCGTGTCTCACACCATGAAAGATGGTTTGTTTGTTTTTTACCTTTATTTCTATAGCGCTTTATACACGCTTTTATAGACGCTTATTTTGTCTGTAAC
>NW_015676201.1:0-204 GCF_001515625.1 Sinocyclocheilus rhinocerous
CCGTACTTTGAATTATCCGTTCAATAGGGACCCGGTATCGCAAGGAGAACTTACGCCGGCCGGACGCGGTCTCACGGACACAAACTCGTCAGTTCTGATCTTAAACAGAGGATGCAGGGTAAATATCTACCTTTTACGTTTGCCGCGCTCTGCTTGCTTCAACAAAAAGCATAGTTTTGTATATTCACGAAAACTGCAACTTAC
>NW_015676202.1:0-204 GCF_001515625.1 Sinocyclocheilus rhinocerous
CCGTATTTCACACTTTCCCACCACCCTCATATTTTGTTATTACTCACGGTAAACTCCTGTAATTTGTATGGCCCAAACCTTGTTAACCATTATGCGCTGTTCGTTTGGGGTGTAAACTTGTGGCCTGTAGCACGAAGCTGGTTTCAGTTTTTACCCAGCTAATTTCGCGTTTAGTTTGAGCAAACTGAGTTTTCGGGCTCAAGA
>NW_015676203.1:0-204 GCF_001515625.1 Sinocyclocheilus rhinocerous
AAAAAAACTGAGCAGAATATGCTGAGTCATCATGAACTAGAAGAACTACATGAACAACAGCGACAGCATATAAATCATTAACGGTCTTTAGACGCCCTTTAGTCGGAGTAAGTAAGACGGATACAGACAGGCAAATAATGACGCTTTGTAGAGGTTTCTAAAAAGACAAGTTTTCTAAGAAAGTTATTTTGATAAATAAATAAA
>NW_015676204.1:0-204 GCF_001515625.1 Sinocyclocheilus rhinocerous
AGCCACAAGAGCCTTCCAAAAGGCTGTCCTGGCAGCAGTGGGATTGGAACCCACGCCTCCGAAGAGACTGGAGCCTTAAACCAGCACCTTAGACCGCTCAGCCACGCTACCGCAACAGCCTTCTTTTCGTGGGCCCTTTTCTGCTCTATTTTCCTGCAGAAAGAGAGAACAGGAGCGTGTCACTTTTCCAGTCTTTGTGCTCAG
>NW_015676205.1:0-204 GCF_001515625.1 Sinocyclocheilus rhinocerous
CCTGCTTAGCTTCCGAGATCAGACGAGATTTTTTTTATTTTATTTATTTTTTATTTTTTATTTAAACAAATAAAAAAATTACATTAAATCATTGTACACATTTTTCACAGAACCAAACCTATGAGAAAGAAAAGAGACAACCACAATAACAATAACAAACATTCAAATTTCTCCCATTTCCAAGTTACACCATCTATTTTATAC
>NW_015676206.1:0-204 GCF_001515625.1 Sinocyclocheilus rhinocerous
CCACCACCATGTTTGGCTGATGTTCTTTTTATGAAATGCTGTGTTCGTTTTATTTTTGAAAACCATTTCAGAGACATGTTCTTTAAATGTGACTCATTTAAAATATATTAGGCCCCGTTTACACTGTCAGTTAAATGTGACCTAATTCCGATTTTTTTTCTCATATGTGACACAGATCGGATCTGTTCTATGACAGTGTAAACA
>NW_015676207.1:0-204 GCF_001515625.1 Sinocyclocheilus rhinocerous
CTAAAAAGCTAATTTTTTAGTTACATCTGACCATAGAAGCCAGTCTTATTTGAAGTTCCAGTCGTGTCGGACAACAGAATATGCTGGGGATTGTTTTTGGATGAGAGCAGTTTCTTTCTCCCAAACAACATGTGGTGTAGGTGCGGGGGGGTTTATTTATTTTTTTAAGGTTTTCTGACCCTGAGACTTAACTATTTTCTGCAA
>NW_015676208.1:0-204 GCF_001515625.1 Sinocyclocheilus rhinocerous
CAGTTATGCCCTTGATGAGCCCATTAGTCCCTGGAGCATGTCAGGGTGCGATCATGTTTCCTTTGAGGGGTTTGTAGAATTCTTGGCACGTTCCCCAGCTAACAGGGCTGCAGCGCCTCCGAAGGGGGCCGACGAAGCTGCAGTGCCCCCAGTGGTGGACGAAGAGGTTGCAGCGCCCCCAGAGGCGGCCGATGAAGCTGCAGC
>NW_015676209.1:0-204 GCF_001515625.1 Sinocyclocheilus rhinocerous
CCTTGCTTTTAGGTGTAGCTCCAACAAGTCAGCTCTTGCTGACCTTAAGTGTCAAGATGGCCGAGCGGTCTAAGGTGCTGCGTTTAGGTCGCAGTCTCCTCTGGAGTCGTGGGTTTGAATCCAACTTCTGAAAAACCTATCATTTGGCTGCATAGAGAAACTCCAGTCTGCTGGCATGTTGAGCCAGGAGGTAGTTAACTTTGA
>NW_015676210.1:0-204 GCF_001515625.1 Sinocyclocheilus rhinocerous
TCCTGTGACAGTTCTCAGTGCAGCGGTATCTGATGGGAACGTGTGTGTAGAGTGATGCAGTGGGGCGCTCCGTACAGTATTGGGTTTCTCCATGTCAGCTGGAAGCCTGTTGGGTTTAAGTCCATGCTAATCGCTAAGGCATGCCATATGTCCCCTGATTGTGAATGATGATGCAAAGGAGGACTCAAATGTTCGCTCATAAAA
>NW_015676211.1:0-204 GCF_001515625.1 Sinocyclocheilus rhinocerous
AGTGCATTGTTTTGATTTAGTTTTGGGAAATCTGCAGTGGGGAAGGGGGGGTGGTGCTCTTGTTTATCACCTCTGGTGCAGTGCGGGTGTTGGCTGGGGGTGGAGGTGGGCCAGGTGTTATGTTATATAAAGGGATGACGGGCCCTACTAAGAGCTCTGGAGAACAGGATGGTGTTTTGAACAGAGGTGGTGGGTGGTGTTTTA
>NW_015676212.1:0-204 GCF_001515625.1 Sinocyclocheilus rhinocerous
CTATAACTTAATCTAAAATGAAAACTAAAAATAAAAGCGAATTTAGCTTTTTCTTAATCAGACACTAAAATAAATATAATAATATAAATAAATATAATAATATAAATAATACTAAAATAGTGCTCCAGTTCACTTCAGTAGAGTGATCTGCAAACCTTAGCAACAGTAACCGAGGGGGCGGAGCTTAGCAAAGGGTCAATTATG
>NW_015676213.1:0-204 GCF_001515625.1 Sinocyclocheilus rhinocerous
CTACATTAATATGCATTATACAGAGTCAAGATGAAAAGAAAATATAATCTAAACTTTTCTAAAGGTAGTCAGTTCCCCTCAGAGATTCATTCATATAAACTCCTACCCACAACTGTATCGCGATTCGTTTTACATCTCAACTGATTTGAATCGTCACACATTTGTATCGATTTTCAACCGGCTCGCGGTGCATCGTTACATCTA
>NW_015676214.1:0-204 GCF_001515625.1 Sinocyclocheilus rhinocerous
CGTTCCTCTAACATAGCACGGCGGGATTGTACTGGTTCCCCAAAGTGTCTTAAGCAAGACGCAGTACGAGTGAAGTACCTTGGTTCCCTGAGATATGGGAACGAGTACTACGTTGCTGGCCGTGCTATGTAGCTGCACGACAGCTCGTAGCTCGGTCGTCGCTTCAGTCGAAGTAACCTGAGGTCCTATGGCGAAGTGCACGCT
>NW_015676215.1:0-204 GCF_001515625.1 Sinocyclocheilus rhinocerous
CTATTGCATTAATGGGCTTTTGATGCACAGCTGGACTATCGATATGGACATATTTTGAGATGTAAACACAACGCTACACCCTCAGCCAGTGCTTGTGTGTGTCTCCTGCTGTTTTTTGGGGGGATCAGGGTGTATGAGAGCATGCACGCAGAAGCCAGAGCCCCCGCAAGCCCCTCAGTTCTTCTTACAGTGTACAGTTTAAAA
>NW_015676216.1:0-204 GCF_001515625.1 Sinocyclocheilus rhinocerous
CTATGTGCTGCTATAATGCGAGGAGGCAGTTTCGTGATTAAACAGCATGTGTTTCATGTTTTGAGGGCATGTGTTTTCTTTCCAAATCATGTTGGGATCTGACACACACGCGCACACACACACATGCATGGATGTTTTCATATTGTTCAAATGCATTTCCTGCGAGAGGGTAGGAGGACGGCGGGCGTTTGAAGGGGCTTTGAT
>NW_015676217.1:0-204 GCF_001515625.1 Sinocyclocheilus rhinocerous
CTATGGGGAAAAAACTCCTTTTCCTCCGAGGACTGAAGCCTTTACAATCACTCAGTGTAACTGCACGGCCATTAGTTCATGCAGTAAATAAAAAACGAACCAATGGCGACAAAGCCCGCCAGAGCCCACGAGAATGGGCGAGGCCATCTGGCTATATAGGCGGGCATTTCGCCATAGGATCTCAGATCAATTCTCTTTCAGCGA
>NW_015676218.1:0-204 GCF_001515625.1 Sinocyclocheilus rhinocerous
CTAACAATGTCTAAAAGTGTATACACCCACCACAAAAAAACAAAACAAAAACAAAACTCTCATTGAACCAAGTCAGGATGAACCATATCTCAATCCACCACATCTTATGGTGCAAATGACATTTTAACATTTTCTAAATAAAATGGCCGTTTTATTTGCCTTGCTAAGGCTAATTTCACAGCTATCATTTTATGTAGGCTATCC
>NW_015676219.1:0-204 GCF_001515625.1 Sinocyclocheilus rhinocerous
AGAAGCTTAGTTTAGTGCTTCTGTGAACAGTAAAACTATCTTAGGGTATCTAAGCAAATGTAAAGAGTACAAGCCCACATATGCTGAAAACCTTCTTTTTCTGTAAGAGAAAGATGGTTTATGCAATGTTAAGACTGAAGTTTGCCCACATGAAAGATGTTTGTAACATATCAAATGAAAAGTTACTTGCAATGCAGAAAGACA
>NW_015676220.1:0-204 GCF_001515625.1 Sinocyclocheilus rhinocerous
CTGTTAGTTGTGCATACCAAAGGCATGATGCACCAGTAATATATACATAAGGTTTTGTGTCCAGATGGAGATTACAATGCTTTTTATGGAAACATCACAAGACAAAGCACTTTCTCCATAACATGATTAATTATAATATATACATGTTCCATGTTTGCTATGTTAAGGTTGTAATAATGGCCTTCCTGCTGTAGTATAGACATA
>NW_015676221.1:0-204 GCF_001515625.1 Sinocyclocheilus rhinocerous
TAATAGTTACTAGTCACTATTGAAATAAGTACTAGTATCTAATGAGTAAGTACTAGTATCTAATGAATAAAAACTAGTATCTAATAAATAAGTACTAGAATCTAATAAATAAGTACTAGTATTTAATCAATAAGTACTAGTACCTAATAAATAAGTACTAGTATCCAGGGGTGTGAAGTAACGAATTACAAATACTCACGTTAC
>NW_015676222.1:0-204 GCF_001515625.1 Sinocyclocheilus rhinocerous
TGTGTCAAAGCAGCTTTACAGTGTTAAACAGGTGTTTAAAAAAAAACAAAAAAAAACAATCATGTCCATTTAACACTCGTTTCGTGTTTTCCAAATGCGCACAACACGGCTGCGAATATTTGCATTAGCATGTTTTTGCTGTTTCTGAAGAACACTCTTTAGATAGATAGATAGATAGATAGATAGATGAAACAGGAAAATGTG
>NW_015676223.1:0-204 GCF_001515625.1 Sinocyclocheilus rhinocerous
CTCCCCCGCGAACAGCAGCCCTTCACCGGCTCAGATTTCGGCGACTCACCTGCACGAGAATTAGCGCTATTTCGGTAAAAAGTGATTACAGAGAACAGTTGAAAATTAAAATACTACTTTTAAATGTTACATTTTTATGTCTAAAATGCTTATTAAACAAGTTTAAATGTTTGTAATATTGTAAACTATGCTGTATTCACCAGA
>NW_015676224.1:0-204 GCF_001515625.1 Sinocyclocheilus rhinocerous
AGGAAAAATTTAAATCGCATCATATGACCCCTTTAAAAAAGAAAACATCTATTTTAAATTGTAATAATATTTGACTGTTGCAGTTTTTGCTGTATGTTTGATGTTTGTTTATTTCAAAAACATTAAAAATCTAATGGATGCCAAAGTTTTGAACTGCAGACATATTATTCGACCTTCACTTGTCCTTGGCATTGTGTGCTTTGC
>NW_015676225.1:0-204 GCF_001515625.1 Sinocyclocheilus rhinocerous
GAGGCGAAGAGGTCTACCTCGGCCTTGCCGAAGATCTCCCAGATTCTCTGAACCGTCTGCAGATTGAGCGTCCACTCTTCTGAGGGCACATTACTCCTTGATAACATGTCCGCTCCTTGATTTAATTTGCCCGGTATATGCGCCGCACTCAGCGAGCGCAGGTTGAGTTGAGCCCATTCCAGAAGGTGCTCTACCAGAATGAAG
>NW_015676226.1:0-204 GCF_001515625.1 Sinocyclocheilus rhinocerous
CCCTAGAGGACGCAGTTCGAAGTTCCCATGAAAGGGAACTTCTTTACACTCCTATACTCTTCACCACTCGTAATTATGTATTTAAAAGGTTAGGAACCCATACCTGGGAAAACTTTAATGAGCAATATATTGCAGTTAAAAAAAATAATAAAATCCTTGAAATTTCAGCTTCATTAGTGTTAATTATGGCTTACATCATAAAGA
>NW_015676227.1:0-204 GCF_001515625.1 Sinocyclocheilus rhinocerous
CTCTCACACTCTCACACATACACACACACATTTATATAAATAATATTGCAACAGAATACACAATAATATAGCACACTCCTGCTATGGTTGCTGCATGAGATGATGTGTAATGTTGTGTAATGCGCGAGTGTCACCTTGGCCTTCTCGAAGTCCAGGTCTTTCCCGATGGTGGAGAGCAGGCGGCAGAGACACTCCAGACTCTCC
>NW_015676228.1:0-204 GCF_001515625.1 Sinocyclocheilus rhinocerous
CTCTACTGAGGTAGTGGAGACCATACTCCAGTCCAGAGCTCCCTCTATGAGGAAATCGTATACTGCTAAGTGGAATCTTTTCACTTCATGGTGTGATGACCGTCAGTTATACCCAGTTAATTGCCCTGTTGGTCCAGTGCTGGAATTTCTACAAGATCAGTTTGCCACAGGGTTATCCCCCTCCACTTTGAAAGTTTACGTGGC
>NW_015676229.1:0-204 GCF_001515625.1 Sinocyclocheilus rhinocerous
CATTATAGGCTGGTTGTTTTCACCCACTGCGGCCACACAACTGTGTTCAAACACCATACAAAAGTGATTTTTGCATAATTGGTCCCCTTTAAAATGATTTCTGAAGGATCATGTGACACTAACAACTGGAGTAATGATGCTAAAAATTCAGCTTTGCCGTCACAGGAATAAATTACATTTTAGAATATATTAAAATAGAAAACA
>NW_015676230.1:0-204 GCF_001515625.1 Sinocyclocheilus rhinocerous
TTGATTAACCGGTGGGAAAATTTCCTCACCGTCACAACCCTACCCACTGCCAGTTTACCCAATAGTATTTCGACACCCCGGGTTGCCAATTGGTAAAACACAGCATATTGCTTCTATGGAAGCCAGCAAACGAACTGGATCTTAAATTGCAGATTCGACCTAAAAAAACCTCAACATCCATCTACAAAGTTCTATGACGAGGAA
>NW_015676231.1:0-204 GCF_001515625.1 Sinocyclocheilus rhinocerous
AGCTATTCTAATTCCAAATTTGTATATTGCATAGATTAAATGTATGCATTGTTTCACAGCAGCTTTACATAAATATTAATGGTTGGAATGCTTTATTGCTTAATATTACACAGCTCTCAGGTCTTGATTCTGATTGGTCAGTTGTGACATTTTCAAAGACAGTTTCCCACAATAATGACCGTCATCAGTAGTAGTGCTGTGTAA
>NW_015676232.1:0-204 GCF_001515625.1 Sinocyclocheilus rhinocerous
CTCCGAGCAACACAGCGGTGTTTAGTTTCTGAATGAATCCGCGTTAGGAAAGAATCCTGTGAACCAATGATTCAAAGCCTCATTCTTACAGAGAACAGTTTACTCAATTCCTGAATGAATCAGCCGTTCGAATGAATGAATCATAAAGACATTTACCACCACCTGCTGGCAGATTTAGTTTCATTTCATAATTTTTTTTTATAA
>NW_015676233.1:0-204 GCF_001515625.1 Sinocyclocheilus rhinocerous
TACTAGCTTAGCGAGTCCCGTACATTGTTCGGTTCCGGTTGCAGAACCCCCGCAGCAGGGCGATTGGGTGACTGTAAGGCGTGGGACAAAACACAACTCTTCTGTTCTGATTAAAACATTAAACAGGTTCTCCCCACTCAGTGACACCCACTTTTTTTCTTTTTTTTTAACCTTTATTTATATAGCGCTTTATACAATGCAGAT
>NW_015676234.1:0-204 GCF_001515625.1 Sinocyclocheilus rhinocerous
CTCTAAACTATAGGGAGCCCTTTTACATTACTATAAGGTTACAATCAACAACAGAGCCCAAACTTAAATTCAATTAGGCTACTATTTATATTTAGCTGTAATAATCAACTATCAAATTTTTTAAAAATTATGCAAACGTACGTTGTTTTTAAATTAACTTATTTATTAACTTATACAATTTCTATTTGTTGGTGAAATACAATC
>NW_015676235.1:0-204 GCF_001515625.1 Sinocyclocheilus rhinocerous
ACAGACACAATTACAGCAAAGTGCGTGTCGTGGTGAATATCCTGTGAACATAGTTGGCTATATCTTAACGTAAACAGTTGAGAAAGAAAACACGTGTATCTCAGGATACTGGATCCGTGCAATCCGTCTTAAAGTGAAAGAAGACTAATAATAAACCTTAAAGAACACAATATCTCATTACTTTTGACTGAATAACTTTTGTAA
>NW_015676236.1:0-204 GCF_001515625.1 Sinocyclocheilus rhinocerous
CTTATGACATTTTTGAATTTTTAGAGGAAATAAAACTTCTGTCATAATTTACTCAATCCAGTATGATTTTTTCTTCTACAGACCACAAAAGAAGATAACATGAAGAATACAGAAAATAAAAACCATTCTGACTTGCATTAAAGAATTTCAAAATAACTTATTTTGTGCTCTACAGAAGTCTGGTACAGGTCTGGAATGACAGTG
>NW_015676237.1:0-204 GCF_001515625.1 Sinocyclocheilus rhinocerous
CTCTGAATGAACTCCTTTTGTGGACGCGTTCTTCACGCAACAACTCTAATCTAAATTCACAGCGTTTTATTATAATAGTGTTCTCAATATCCCAGTCATAGTTATTATTATTCTGCATTGTTGTTTGTCCTGCTCGCGCTGCGCGCTGAATCCGCTGATGAGATAATCACCGTACAATGAAGCGCTTTACTGCAGCGCAACTCA
>NW_015676238.1:0-204 GCF_001515625.1 Sinocyclocheilus rhinocerous
AACTTCACCATTATAACATCATAACATATACACCCCACCTGCATGGTAAACAATGTAGATGCGCTTCATAGAGGCAAGGGGAAAATAACTACATGATACTGTGGCAGTACTGTGGTACATTATCAGATTAACTACTCTGATTATCATAAGGGATGCACTGAAAAAAATATACATATAATAATAAAGCCTATGGATAATTAGTCG
>NW_015676239.1:0-204 GCF_001515625.1 Sinocyclocheilus rhinocerous
TGACCTTGATGTGCTTGATATACATTTGATCTTGTTAGAAAATAGAGTTTGGCGTGTATTTATTTCATTATGTCAAAAGGCTTCGCCAGCTGCCGACCACTGATAAAAATCCCACACTTACATTGACGGAATGTTCAGATGAGCCACGACTATTCAAACTCTGACAAAATTCAAATCTAAACTCCCAGAATCCCTTGAGACTCA
>NW_015676240.1:0-204 GCF_001515625.1 Sinocyclocheilus rhinocerous
TACAACAGCTTGTCCCTGGAGCAGTACCCTTAAAAGGACATATTTTTTTACCCCTAATAGGTACATATTAGTACCTTAAAGCCTTGTACACACCGGGACGATTATCGCGCACGCTTATCGCCGACATTTTTCGATGCTTCTTTTGTGTTCATACCCAAACGATTTTCGCTGGCGATGAGCCGAGTGAACATGCAAATTCACTCC
>NW_015676241.1:0-204 GCF_001515625.1 Sinocyclocheilus rhinocerous
CTTCCTGTTCCATAGGATTATAAATATGCGAAAAAACAAATGCCAGATTCCCTTAATCATCAGAAAAGTAAAAAAGAATGTTTATAAAATAAAGCGTCTATCACCATTATTTCATTATTTCATTATTTCATTATTTCGTTCATTCATTCATTTATAATAATTTTTCATTGAATCGTTTTATTATTACATTTAATCATTTACAAT
>NW_015676242.1:0-204 GCF_001515625.1 Sinocyclocheilus rhinocerous
CTTTCAGAAATGAAGTTGAGTTTAAACTTCTGTCGTCTGCAGATATGCACCAAAACACAACACATCAGAACCGGCACGACCCAGCAGGCCACGTTTCCCACTACGTTTGTATTTATAATAATAAATACAGCAATCCTTCGACGTGCAGATGCTGAACAGATACTCTTTGTTAGGTTTTTATAGGAAGAAACACTTCAGCCAGAA
>NW_015676243.1:0-204 GCF_001515625.1 Sinocyclocheilus rhinocerous
TGATTCACTGAATGAACTGATTCAAAGGAACCAATTCACTGAAATGATTTAATTCCCCTATACCACTATAGTCTCTATTGTACTAAGCATTGTTGCACATCTACAACATCTCTCTTTCTGGAGATCACTGCTGTTGCTGTTGATGTTACATCCATCTAGTTCAGAATTGCATGTTTCTAGTTTGACATTTGCACCAGCTGTCCC
>NW_015676244.1:0-204 GCF_001515625.1 Sinocyclocheilus rhinocerous
TACCTTCTAACTCTCTTACACCATTTTCTCTCTCTTTTGTTACACGTATAGCTTCAGCATAGGATATCCTTCTCTCCACTATTATCTTTTGAATTTTAGTCTCCCGTTTCATAGTTTCACATCCTCCATATGCCACATTGTGGGCTCCTCCACAGCTGAAACATTTTGGTGGAACCCCTACTCCACACTTTCCATAATCATGGT
>NW_015676245.1:0-204 GCF_001515625.1 Sinocyclocheilus rhinocerous
CTTCAGTGATTATGTGTGATTTAGTCGCAAATTGAAGAAAAGTTTTTCAAAGCAATTTGTGACTTCTTACTTCATACACAAAAAAGAGCAAAACTGACAACTTGATATTGTATAATAGTGATTTTATAATTGTTACACTATAATTTCAAAATATAAAGGAAAAAGTATGAATGACTAATAAGCCAATAAGTGCTCCTCTGCTGC
>NW_015676246.1:0-204 GCF_001515625.1 Sinocyclocheilus rhinocerous
CTTTGTTTCGCTTTGCTTTGTTTTGCTTTGATGCAGGGCTGTGTATTTTACAAGAAAATACTGTTTTACTCTTTCTACTTCAAATTTTTGTTTAATCAGTGTGTTTCTTGTCGTTTCGATTTAATTATTTAAATTATTTGCAATTCTGAGTGAAAATTGTTTCAATGTAAATTCTACACCATTTTTTTTTTCATTGTATGAAAG
>NW_015676247.1:0-204 GCF_001515625.1 Sinocyclocheilus rhinocerous
CTTTGACATATCTTGTGCCATCTTCAATATCAGTGCCCGTGTAAAACCTCCTTTTGATTTTTGAAATGGGGAAAAACCCCCAACCTTCCAATTTCTCTAAAATTTGTTCATCTTCCAGGTAGACGGCCAAATGCATAAAAGAAACAACATATTCTCTGATTTGCAATTTTTTTATCTCGCAGTTAGTTCCTTTTATTGTCAGTC
>NW_015676248.1:0-204 GCF_001515625.1 Sinocyclocheilus rhinocerous
CTTGAAAATGTCATTCTACACTTTGTAACTACGCTTTAATTAATTTTTAAAAAATTTGCATAGAAAACATGACTATTTTATTCTAAAATAAAAAATGAAACAGTGTTAATGGTACAGTGGCAAAACCAACCTATGTAAATGAGCTCAGTTATCATTGGCAACTCTTCGCTTGTGACAAACACATTGTGGTTTATCAGAGTGGGC
>NW_015676249.1:0-204 GCF_001515625.1 Sinocyclocheilus rhinocerous
CTATTGTCCCTTCATGTGAGACTCGTTTTTTATTTTATTATTATTATTTTTTTATTTTCCCTCAGGACGTCGCACAAATATATCAAAATACAGTCACACTTTATTTTAAGGACCAATTCTCACTATAGTTGCCTATTAGTATGCATATTACTAGCAGACTGGCTGTTTATTAGTACTTATAAAGCACATATTAATGTCTTATTC
>NW_015676250.1:0-204 GCF_001515625.1 Sinocyclocheilus rhinocerous
GTTTTTGAATACTTTAGTGGTTTCAAATCACACAGACACAAATCCACTTGGAGTTTATTCTGATTAGTTACAGATATAAAACACACCCACATTTACATTAAATAAAAATACACAGTTTCAGTGGTCACCTGAACAATACAGCTTTCCTTATAAAAGCAGTTCTCCCATATCCTACATTTTTGTAACCACCCAAATAATAATTTC
>NW_015676251.1:0-204 GCF_001515625.1 Sinocyclocheilus rhinocerous
CTGAAATAAAGTTTTGATTGCGATACAGATCGGTGTCATGTGGATTCTAGGATCATTTAAATATAAAGTTTATAGAGTGCACATTTTAATTATAAATGTATATTAGCAATATTAATGGAAATGCTAATAGATAGCTTAGCTTAAATCATATTAGCATATTACTGCATACTTATGCACATTAATCTGAATAAAATACACAGATGA
>NW_015676252.1:0-204 GCF_001515625.1 Sinocyclocheilus rhinocerous
CTTGCTGATGTTTTTTCTGTGATCAGTCAGTTTAGTTTACTTTTGAAAAGAAATGAAGTCATTCTACCCCAGGTAATACTATGTGTGATTCAAATTATAACTTAATAAACAATAAAAAAAACACCATATTAATAACCTGACCCAACAGGCTGCCAGTGTGGTTCAAAACCTCATTGTGAACATTGAAACAATGGCAGTGAGACC
>NW_015676253.1:0-204 GCF_001515625.1 Sinocyclocheilus rhinocerous
CTTTGCTGCATGTACAGGGTATGTGGCCGTTGGTCCTGTTTGCAGGACGTAAAACAATACTTTTATTCAAATTATGAATTGATTACAGCCTAGAAAGCGAGCAAATAGCGCTTCCATGTCATCACTAAAATGCTGTCACTCAAACTTCCATTTATCGCAATCTCACAAAGTTCCGTTATAATCAATGAAGCTCTCTAAACTGCA
>NW_015676254.1:0-204 GCF_001515625.1 Sinocyclocheilus rhinocerous
CTGAACCTCCCACAATTCTCATTGCATCGAGCTCCAGCTGTCGCAGTTTGATCTGTTTCTCCGCCTCAATCTCAAGTCTACGAATTTGCAATCGCAAATCCATTTCCGCCTGCCGAATCTGCACCTTCTTTTGCGCTTCCATCTGCAAACGAGCCAAACGGACTTTCAGTCTCGCTCCCTCTTTTGAGCCTGTAGACATAGGAG
>NW_015676255.1:0-204 GCF_001515625.1 Sinocyclocheilus rhinocerous
CTTTCACCATCCAATAAAGCCATACAGGCCATACACTATTCTTAAATTATGCCATACTCTGCCTGAATACTTAATTCTGATTAGCTTGAAGTTGTGGCGTAAAACTGTTTAATGCACAGGTAATTCAATCTCAGTTTAAGGACCGTTGTATATTAATAATGTTGTCGCTCATTATCAATTACTCCACCGGCCTCGCTCCGTTCC
>NW_015676256.1:0-204 GCF_001515625.1 Sinocyclocheilus rhinocerous
CTGACCCCATGGATTCCTGATACGCACCAGCTGAACCAGACGGCCGTAGGAATTAACCTGTATAGGTAAGGTGACAGTCATTAGAGCTCCTTCGAGTTTTCCTTTCAAATACATATTATAGTGTCAGTGCCAGTTTCTGACCTCCTCTGCGCCCGTGACGGAGTAGGCATGACCCTTCACCAGCTTCAGACTTGTCACCTCCTC
>NW_015676257.1:0-204 GCF_001515625.1 Sinocyclocheilus rhinocerous
CTGAATGGCAGAGAAGCGACGAACTGATGCTGTAGGTCACGTGACAGTAAAGGCATGGCAGATGTAGCCTAGTACGTCTTGAAACTAGGGCTGTCGCGATTCGTAAATTTTATTCGACTATTAGATTTTTCATCTCTACTTCACTTAATTTTTCTCGCCTCGACTAACCGGCAAAATACCGGAAGTGGTGCATTTCACGGATGA
>NW_015676258.1:0-204 GCF_001515625.1 Sinocyclocheilus rhinocerous
CTGATCTTTAGCTGATCTATTGAAGAAAGACTTCAATTTCTAAGCATTCAGGTGGGGTGGTGATAGCATACAGCTGATAACAATTTGCGCAGAGAACAGGCAAACTCAAGTACATTTAACCATCAACAGTGGGAGATCACATCCAACCAGAGGCTACATAGGCAGGGCATTATTTGAGAAGTTTTTGTATTGAGAGCTGCAAAT
>NW_015676259.1:0-204 GCF_001515625.1 Sinocyclocheilus rhinocerous
CTGAGTATGAATAACGTAAGACAGTAATATGAATACAATGTAACAAAAACTTAAAAAATCTAAAAAGATAACTCGTAATGATTATACTGTACTGCCTAAACTCATAAGGAATATACTGTATGAATGAATATGAAACAGAACAAAACATAAGCACATTGGAAATTTGCAAAGACCAGTAGACCAATATGCAACATAAACTGAATA
>NW_015676260.1:0-204 GCF_001515625.1 Sinocyclocheilus rhinocerous
CCTTTACGATGTGACACGAGATTTGAAAAGGGAGAAAAAAAAGTTTGGCAAAAGACGGGATCGAACCCGGGTCGAGGTTAAAAGGTTAAAAGCCTAGGGCAGGCGCTTAACCATCTGTGCCACTAGAACTGATGATTAACAGCCACTTTTAACTAAATCTAAATAGACACCCCGTATTTTTAATTCCAGAGTAAGGGCAATTCA
>NW_015676261.1:0-204 GCF_001515625.1 Sinocyclocheilus rhinocerous
CTAACAAATAAAAGTGTAGTCTGCACAAAATTGTGTTATTTTATTAATCTTGTCAAGAGTCTTGAATATTGACTTTGACTTGAATTTATATGAATTATCTTAAGATATTTAATATTTTATGCAACACCGTAGGAAAAAAGTGTCAGAGAAAATAAAAACGTTGTACAAAAATTTTATTTCTTATTTTTATTCATCTTGTCAGGA
>NW_015676262.1:0-204 GCF_001515625.1 Sinocyclocheilus rhinocerous
CTGTAGTTAACTAATGTTCACCTAATACTAAGATGCTTTGAGCTTATTTGAAAAATATATTCATAAATGCTGAAATTATTAAATTCTGTAAATATTTTTCTAAGTTGTAAATAAAGAAAAAATAATTGGAATAATTTTTTACAATTAAAAAAAAAATTCTATTTCAGTCTTTGTACTTCAAACGTTGATGTTTGTCAATGTTTT
>NW_015676263.1:0-204 GCF_001515625.1 Sinocyclocheilus rhinocerous
ATCAGAACAGGGTGTTCAACGCACCACCGTTTCCGTTTAAAAAACCATTTTGCACCGTTTTTGTCGGGGCTGAACTCAGCCCAGGTTCAGGCCAGATTTCAAAACCTTTTTTTCTGCCGCGACACACTTTTGAGACGTAAAAAAACACTAAGCACTGGGAAAAAAAAGATCGAAATGGGGGGGAAAGTCCTTTAAATAATAATA
>NW_015676264.1:0-204 GCF_001515625.1 Sinocyclocheilus rhinocerous
GTGCAGTGGGATCGTGGCTCATCGTGGGAGTGGGCTCGTATTCCTGTAGGAACCGAAATCCCCCTTTCAGCATAGGTATAAGAAATAACATTGACTATCCAATGTGACAAAATACTGTTTAGACAGCGGCAACCCCTGCCTAGCCTTACTGTAGTAGACAAAAAGCTGAAGATTAGCTTTCCTCAAAGACTGAGTACAATTACA
>NW_015676265.1:0-204 GCF_001515625.1 Sinocyclocheilus rhinocerous
CTGCGTTCATTGCATTTTGTCTGCATGCTCTGAGGCACAAGTAATGATGTAAAAATGTAAAAAGTAAAAATGACCTTTTTCTTAGTGATATTTGGCGCCAGTTTATCAGGAAGTGACGATTTTGTTCTCTTTGTCCCGCTGGATGGAAACAGTGCTTTATTGTGAATGTTTTATGCGATATTCCAAGTTAAATTTGCAACTTTG
>NW_015676266.1:0-204 GCF_001515625.1 Sinocyclocheilus rhinocerous
CTGTTGGCTTGTATTGGTCTAGACATAATAATTCATTCAAAGCATCATTGTAAACCATGTCCACAAATTAAAAAGCTCTTGGAATTAACTTAAACTTTAAAGAAGGTGATTTGCACAATTAGCAAAGCTTTTCTTCTGCAGTGGCCCATAAAATAACTCTTCTGCATATCCATTTCAGTCATTTGCTGTGTATGTTTGTGTGTG
>NW_015676267.1:0-204 GCF_001515625.1 Sinocyclocheilus rhinocerous
TTCAAAGCAAAAATAAAAAAGTTATTCTGCATAAAGAAAATGAAGACTGTTTTAGGACCAAATTTTCTGCATTGTGACATTATTTTTCTAATTAAGCATATTTTCCCCCAAATAGTCATTAATGCAATAATAAATATGAAAAAAAAACAATCATTTAAATGGCAAATTATTTATGCAACATAATATTTGTTGTACTGACTTTAA
>NW_015676268.1:0-204 GCF_001515625.1 Sinocyclocheilus rhinocerous
AATTTATGTTTCACAAGGACTGACCATGTAGACGGTCGATTAACTCAAGGGTGCAAGTGACCTCTCGCTCTCCAACACTACTTACACAAGTGACTTCCACTAGACTGGCTGCTGTGATGGCAAGGTAATTACATTTTTCTGTGTTGATTTTGGGGGGAAGTCTGTGGAATGGATTCCTGGTAAAAATTAGTTAAATGGAGCTGA
>NW_015676269.1:0-204 GCF_001515625.1 Sinocyclocheilus rhinocerous
CTGGCTACCAGAGAACCTGCTCTTGATCTCGAGACTCTTATGGATAAAGCAATCCGGCTGGTTAATCGCCTGAGGGAGAGAAGCCTGAACCGCCCATCTGTTTCCACATTGTCTGCCAGTCCAGCTCTCGCTCAAATGCTACCAGAGCCCCAAGATTCCTCGGAACCCATGCAATTGGGTAGGACTAGGCTTTCCCCATCAGAA
>NW_015676270.1:0-204 GCF_001515625.1 Sinocyclocheilus rhinocerous
CTGTGCAGTTTCAGAAGGAGTGGACTGCACAGGAGATTCTGCAACCATTAAATATACAATCGATCCTGATCACTTAACTGTGTTTTAATAAATATATTAAATTGAGCAATCCTTAGAAAAATGTAAGAGTGTATCAATTTTTTGTTGTTTAATTATTTAAAAATATTGTCTAAACTTATAAATAATCATGTGATATTTACCCAA
>NW_015676271.1:0-204 GCF_001515625.1 Sinocyclocheilus rhinocerous
TCATCATCGGAGAATCTGCTGTGATGTCTATGAACTGCAACAGCATAACCCCCAGAACCTCTTACCAGACCTGTGCTAAAGTAAAATCTGGCTTTTGGTAGATCCAAAACAACGGTCCCATTAAAGTTCCCACTCATTGTAGTGTATACCGACATGCGGCTCAGAGTTCCAGACAAACAGAAATGTGCAAGTCGTGTTTCCCCA
>NW_015676272.1:0-204 GCF_001515625.1 Sinocyclocheilus rhinocerous
CTCATGTAAGGAGCTCAGAACCCAAATGCAGAAATGTTTTTTTCAGACAGACAGACAGACAGATAGATATTCTAAAAAGCCAACAACTGAAAGAAAGTTAAACAAGCACCCAGAAAATAACTCCAAATACAATTAAAAAAGTTAACAACACTTAAACAAAATAAAAGTTAAAGGGGTCATATGATGCTGCTAAAAAGAACATTA
>NW_015676273.1:0-204 GCF_001515625.1 Sinocyclocheilus rhinocerous
AGAGTGCACCTTTATTTGCAGTGGCTGTAAAAACAGGATTTGTTTTAAGTACTTCAGCTGATATTAGTTCAGCAAGCTCCTCTGTTAGTGACTCATCAACCTGGTTTTCATATTTTCTAAGAATGTCCCTGATTAACTGTTTTGCTGCATACCTAGACGATGAAACAATATCGCTCATCCAGTTTAATATCTCCTGAGTTGCAC
>NW_015676274.1:0-204 GCF_001515625.1 Sinocyclocheilus rhinocerous
GGAGGAGCGGGTGGGGCTGTGGGAGTGGGACTGCTCCTGCTGGAAGTGCTCGCGGGACTCCTTCAGCTGGGACAGTTTGCTGTGGAGCATGTCTGTGGAGGAGGCCACCGATGGTCTCAGGGAGCTGAATGGAGGACGGTCTTCCTCCGGCTGCACCAGAAGATGCAAATATTTACAACTTAATTATATATTTATATATATATA
>NW_015676275.1:0-204 GCF_001515625.1 Sinocyclocheilus rhinocerous
GCAGTGCACACCCATCTGAGGCCGACCTGTTTTACTTCATGATCATCCCAGATACATCTACAACTAACCCGCTTTGTAAGTTCTCATAGCTACACCTTGAAGAAGCACATAATTTTGGCAAAATTTACTGTGTATTTGCTGGTAAATTACTGAGATACTTTTTATAAAGATTAATGTTGAACAAAATACCTAGTTCAACAAAAA
>NW_015676276.1:0-204 GCF_001515625.1 Sinocyclocheilus rhinocerous
GAAAAGAAGGACATTTGCACCGATCAGGAAAATTCTGAAAGAGAAGGGGATTAAGTTCCAAACGCCACCGCCGGCGAAACTGAGAGTCTTTCTGGAAAACGGCCCGGTTACATATAATATGACGATGGAAGCTTCGAAAGACTTGAAAGAAAAGGGACCGATAAGTAGCGAAGAGGCAACTGGAGTAGGGCTTTCTGAAAAAGC
>NW_015676277.1:0-204 GCF_001515625.1 Sinocyclocheilus rhinocerous
CGAACGCCGGAAACACAAAACCCGGAAGTGTGAAAAAGGCTAATTAGATCGATTTTATGTTGAATATGTGTTGATTCTGTGACGTCGTTTCAACCAACTTGGATCAACGTTACCCCGATGAGCAAAACGATGTTGGGTCGACGTCGGACATCAACGTCGTCTCGACGCCACGAGAAACATCGATTCTACGTTGATTCTATGTTA
>NW_015676278.1:0-204 GCF_001515625.1 Sinocyclocheilus rhinocerous
CTGGGATTACATGAAGAAACAGAAAAAACTGAGACAGACTAAATCAAGAAGAACTGTAGCAATGTCTCCAAGATGTAGAAACCTACCTGCAAAGATACCTGAAAAACTATGTGTAAGTGCACCTAGGACAAAAGCCGTTTTAAACAAAATGTGTGGTCACACCAAATGTTGATTTGATTTAGTTAACTGAAGTTAATTGATAAA
>NW_015676279.1:0-204 GCF_001515625.1 Sinocyclocheilus rhinocerous
CGACAGTCAGTTGTGTTTTGAGGGTGAAGTACCCTTTTAAAGTTGTAGTTCATCCAAAATTTAAAACTTTATTTCCTTTTTGCATGAATTATTCCTTTAAAGTTTGAGTGTTTTATATGCTCCTGATAGCATTATTAAAAAAAAAAATATATATATTCTAATTAGTGTCTGCTATCTCATCAGTTTGTCTCCACAGCAACTGAA
>NW_015676280.1:0-204 GCF_001515625.1 Sinocyclocheilus rhinocerous
CTGTATTTCTAAATCAGTAAATCTGCAAATATTGTCTTAAATAAATTCTGATGATGCAAATTGTAATTTGTGGTCCTTCACATTTTATGTAGTTTAAATGCGGCCCGCTTGGCCTCTGAACTCGAGTACCCCTGAGCTACAGTATATGTCATATCATAATCATAATTACCGTATTGTCCCGAATATAAGACGATATTTTTTTCT
>NW_015676281.1:0-204 GCF_001515625.1 Sinocyclocheilus rhinocerous
CGATCGCTCAGACCCGGTTGCTTAGCTTCCCTGACTCCGCTGTTTTTCTTTCCGAGGCTCACTGAGAGAGGAGAAACGGGAGAGCAGGGCTGTCTCCAGCGGAGGCGGACTGCAAGTGGAGAAGAGTGAGACTCATGCTCGAGTGAGCATTTTGTCTCCGTAAGCGCGTAGCTCACTGCCCTTCTGCGGCGGATCCGAGTGCAA
>NW_015676282.1:0-204 GCF_001515625.1 Sinocyclocheilus rhinocerous
CCCCGCACCTGAGAATAAATTATTCCTTTGAACTGCGGGGGAGAAATGGCAAACTGCAGTCTGTAACTGTACTGTACTGTTCTCAGCACCCAACGGGACTGCGTGCATTCTCGCCAATAGTTTACTTGCAGCTTTCCGGCGCCATCGTGTGGCCGAGTCGAAAACGAGTTTGTGGTCTGTACTGTGCATGCGCGAACACTTAGC
>NW_015676283.1:0-204 GCF_001515625.1 Sinocyclocheilus rhinocerous
CTGGTTTTGAAGATGAAGATTAACTTTATTCACTGTGAAAACTTTTGATAATGTTTCTTTGTTATGTCACTTGTAATGACTGGTTAGAACCGATTTAACCAGATGATAGTTTATTGCTTGATGCATTATTGTGTCTCATGTGTTGAGGATTCAGCATCAGATCTGAAGATGATCTACTTACTGTGCTTGTTTTTTGTATGACTG
>NW_015676284.1:0-204 GCF_001515625.1 Sinocyclocheilus rhinocerous
CGCAGATCATCTCCATATGTCAGTACCTCTCCTTCACCCTGCTCCTAACACATCAGCGCTGGATTTCTGCTTAATTGAAGCATTCAGCTGTTTACAACTCACACAAAAACAGCAAGAGTTTATTTACGACCAATTAAAGTTACCATTTTGAGTGAAGGCAAACCATTATGGATTTCAGCCTCTTTGATTCTAATTAGTTGGTGT
>NW_015676285.1:0-204 GCF_001515625.1 Sinocyclocheilus rhinocerous
CGCATGAAGTGACCAGGTGTAAACAGGCCCTAAATCCAACTACTTGCTCACCAATTTGCAAACTTTTGAGATGGAATGCAAGTTTTGCAAGCGAATGCAACATTTCTTGGAGAATGCAGGCAAGTTTTATTTTTATTTTTAATAAAAATTATTAATAATTATTTATATAATTATTTTATAATTATTCTGTTTATTTGTATCTCA
>NW_015676286.1:0-204 GCF_001515625.1 Sinocyclocheilus rhinocerous
GTTACAGAGTTCGTTATTATATTTTAATTCATGGTGCACTACACTGTTGTTACAGAACGATCTTCGCATCACTCCACTGCGCTTCTTATCTATTGTTTTACAGTGAAAACGCACTAACGTTAGATGGACACTGCGTCTCAAAAACGGCCCCGTCACTGTAACAGCGTGCAGACCGGCGGAACCAGAGTATTAAGGACTAACTTA
>NW_015676287.1:0-204 GCF_001515625.1 Sinocyclocheilus rhinocerous
ACGGGTAAGAAATAAGCGAAGCCGAGCTGCCAGAGCACCTTAGCACCGCTTCATTTCTCTCTCTCATGTTTAACGGTCTGTTGCTAATTTACTTTCTCTCCCAGCAATCCTTTTTTAATAGTGCATCCGTTTGTTCAGGAGACAATTGATTCCCTGCGTTGCCATATTCATCAGTTACATTAACTGAAGCTTGTCCGGAATATG
>NW_015676288.1:0-204 GCF_001515625.1 Sinocyclocheilus rhinocerous
AAAAAACAAAGAAGAATTCGACAGATAAAAAGTGTTAGTAACAACTGATTTTTTTGGTGCAAATTGACATTCTGCATTTACCACTTGCACAATCTCTGCTTTTCTTTCATTTTCTGCTCGTCTTCTCAGGTTTTCTGCTCTCCTCCTCTTTTTCTCCTGCAAATTTAGATGCAGAAAAGCACATATGACCAATGTTGACTTTAA
>NW_015676289.1:0-204 GCF_001515625.1 Sinocyclocheilus rhinocerous
TTTAACACATATGGTGTGTTATCCAATAATTAAAAGTGTTTCATATAGAAGCAAAAGACGTTTTCGATTGGAAATTAATTTCATGAAGTTTATGAGTGAAAGATAGAGTGGAAACTGAGATCGTTGGAGCTACAAGGGATTAAAACGGTCAATCTCATTCGTGGTCTTGGTGAGTTAACAATGTTATTTCATGTGTTAATCTGT
>NW_015676290.1:0-204 GCF_001515625.1 Sinocyclocheilus rhinocerous
GTATATAGACCTGTTGCAGTTTGAAATAAATAAATAAATAAAACCACGATTAAAATTTTTTTTAATAATGTTGTGACAGGTGTCTTCAGCTTTTAGACATGGCTGATGACAGCACAACCAACCCGGTATCGCGTGATGACCGTGATCATGTAAAAAGTCCACAGATTTACCATATTTTTACCATAATAGTCTTAACTGTTGCTC
>NW_015676291.1:0-204 GCF_001515625.1 Sinocyclocheilus rhinocerous
TAAAAAAAAAAAGAAAAAAAAAGAACACTTCATGTGTTTTATATTTCAATGCTACTACTTAAGTACTTTCAAATATTTTGAAGTGTTCAGCAGTGTTCATTTGAAAAGAAATCACAAAAGATAAACATTTTCCTGCCATTTTTAAAATCATAAATGGCGCTGTTTCCTGAGAATCAGCCTTCTATGAACTTCTGTAATTGTGTC
>NW_015676292.1:0-204 GCF_001515625.1 Sinocyclocheilus rhinocerous
CGTAATAGTGTGGCTAAAGACCGTCTCCACAGAAGAAGATCAACGTCTGCTTCTACATCACTAGTCTCAGCCTCAGACGTCATGCCCCGAAAAGTTGGCTAAACGTCTGATGCATATGACTCACAAAAGTGGAAACACTTCAGGAGTTTCGAAGTCGGCATCAGGATCAACTAAATGCTAGATTCTCAAAAGTATGTGAAATAT
>NW_015676293.1:0-204 GCF_001515625.1 Sinocyclocheilus rhinocerous
CGGTTTTAAAACAGATCTGGCGCGAAGTCAGCTGCTGTCTGGGATGCTGAAAACTAATCATGTCTGTGTGTCCAGGTCAGCGAGTCTCTTAAATTATCCAATAGTTTTACTTTTTTATGAAAAGTTGTAAAATGTTACTTGGTGCAGAACTCCAAAAATTTTACAATATTTATGAATTAATAATTCATGTTATTTGTAATAGAA
>NW_015676294.1:0-204 GCF_001515625.1 Sinocyclocheilus rhinocerous
AGCCAGATCCTATTATTATTTGTACAGAATAAAACACTTTGGATAGTTTGGATATGCTGTAAGCTGAAATGTACAATATGGAAGCTCTGAAGTATTTTTGTATGCACAGCTTAAAAAGCATTAAAATAGTTACAAATACTTTTATTTTCTAATAAAAAATTTTGTATAGTTATGCTTCACTATTATATATTATTGATATACCAC
>NW_015676295.1:0-204 GCF_001515625.1 Sinocyclocheilus rhinocerous
AATGAGGATATTAAGGGGATTAAAATGAGAGAAAATTAATATAAATTATCTTGTTATATAGCAAGATGAAACTTAATTCCTTTCTTCAGTTTCAGTTCAAGGATCGAATCCTTTAAAATAAACATATTGCCCAGACTGTTATATCTATTTCAGACCCTACTAGCGATTAACCAAAATCAATTTAATGAAGGTACAGTGGGTATA
>NW_015676296.1:0-204 GCF_001515625.1 Sinocyclocheilus rhinocerous
GTGAGATATGAATACGCAATTGCAAGAAAAAGTCAGAACTGTGAGATAAAAAGTCGCAATTTAAAATAATAATGAAAAGAGTCAGAATTGAGAGATATAAACTCACAATTCTGAGATGAAAAGTTGGAGATATAAATTTGCAACAGAGAAATAACCAGAATTGTGAGGTCACAATAAAAAATAAAAAAAGAAAGATTTGCAAGA
>NW_015676297.1:0-204 GCF_001515625.1 Sinocyclocheilus rhinocerous
TAAAAACTAATGAACAAAACTTTAAACTCAAATGGAAGGAATTATTCAAACACTGATTTTTGTTGGATACATAACTGTACTAATGCTTATTCTTTTGATTTTATTCTTAACATTTTAATGTATGCAAATATTAAATGTAAAAATCTAACAGACAAACAAAAATGCATGTGTGAATTTGTATTCAGATATTTTACTGTAAATAGC
>NW_015676298.1:0-204 GCF_001515625.1 Sinocyclocheilus rhinocerous
AGGATAATTTTTTCCTCTGAATCTTTTGCTCATGCCAAGTCAAATTAACTCCAAAATGCAACTGAATTAAACACGTAAGGTGTAGTTTGTTTTCCCACTATTTTCAAAACTTTTGGGTTACAATTTTACTTTTTCGAACTCGTCCTAGACTGTTTGTCAGATTTTCACCAAAATTGGCTCAGATCATCTTCTGACCATGCTGGC
>NW_015676299.1:0-204 GCF_001515625.1 Sinocyclocheilus rhinocerous
TAAATATGTATTTATGTATTTGATATGTTTGTATTTAATACATATCTATACACAACACTGTAAAGTAAAGGTAATTTTTTATTTAATTTGTTACAGTCACTGGCATTTTCTATGAATAATATGCTGCTGTATATGCTGTACTTCTGTCTAATTGATAAGTGAATAGAAATGACTGACACATCCCGATGAGATGAGAAGGACAAC
>NW_015676300.1:0-204 GCF_001515625.1 Sinocyclocheilus rhinocerous
CGAAGAGGAAAAAATGGGAGGAGGAGTGGCGGTTTTAATAAGAAACGACAGAGGTATAAAGACAAAACATATATATAATGAAAAAAAAGGAAAATGTATAGTGGTATAAATTGAAATGGAAGAAGACAAATTTATTTTAGTGAACGTGCACAATGAAGTAAAAGAAAAGAAAATGTACTTTAATGTTTTAGCTGACGTAATTGA
>NW_015676301.1:0-204 GCF_001515625.1 Sinocyclocheilus rhinocerous
TAAAGTTATTTTTCTTGGTGGCTATCGAGTTTTTGGTCACTGAATTACTTTAATGAGGTAAAAGTAACAATATGTGGCATATTGTTTACAAGCTGTTTTATTTATGTCTTTCTACAAACACTGATTGACTGATAACATTATACATGAAATGGATTTCCTTAAGTTATAGCCTACTGGTTCTTTCAGCGTACAGTCTGATGTTCA
>NW_015676302.1:0-204 GCF_001515625.1 Sinocyclocheilus rhinocerous
TAAATTTAAAATGAGATAAATTTGTTTTGTTTTTTCGATGGGAAAAAAATTGATCATAATTATTGCATAAATATTAATTAAAGCCATGAAATTCTCTCAAAATACAAAATATAAAAGAAAAAATATTATGGAACAAAAATATATTACTTTGATTTGACTGAAAATAAAAATGTGTGAGCAGAGATGCTTTAGTTGAGATAAAAA
>NW_015676303.1:0-204 GCF_001515625.1 Sinocyclocheilus rhinocerous
CCACAATATGACCAGAATCTGCACATAGAAGGATTTCTGCAGATTATTTTCAAACACATTTTAGTGTAATTAAAGTTCATGCAGCAGAATTATACAAATTTCACTGAAGTGCAATGAAATGCAAAAGATGTCAAGAGATTACAGTGCTTGGAAACAGATAATTCACATTCACTTTATGAAAAACATTAATACAAGTCAAACCAA
>NW_015676304.1:0-204 GCF_001515625.1 Sinocyclocheilus rhinocerous
CGAACCATGTGAACTATAGTGCAAATCCCTATTTTTTTCCTTTTTTCCCCGTAAATATACTTCTACTGTATTTCTCAATAATTAAATATTTAAATTTAATATAATAAAATTATTATATTGTGGAGCACTAGTTTAGTGACAACAAAGAGTTTGACTGATAAACTAAAATATAAAATATCTGTCCTGTTTTGAAAAGCTTTTGAA
>NW_015676305.1:0-204 GCF_001515625.1 Sinocyclocheilus rhinocerous
ATGTCAAATTCAGTTCCTGGAGGGCCACAACCCTGCAGATTTTATCTCCAACTCTAATTGAGCACACCTCAATCAAGTTCTTCATTACTTGAAACTTAAAGGTAGGTGTGTTGGGGCAGGTTGGAGCTAAACTCTGCAGGACTATGACCTTCTAGGAGCTGAGTTTGACACTCCTTTTTTAGACATAAATGGCAGATTTGGCCA
>NW_015676306.1:0-204 GCF_001515625.1 Sinocyclocheilus rhinocerous
TAAATGCAGTTGGTGAACATGAACAAAGAACCTTACTTATACAAAACTTCAGAACAGTATTGTATATATCATAATATCAAAAACAAGCACTCTTATGAACATTTGTTAATAAAATAATTTTTTTTAAACATCAAATTAGTTGCTTATTCTATTCCATACAATGCAGTGAAGTATTTGTTTTCTCATTTACAGTGTACCAAATGT
>NW_015676307.1:0-204 GCF_001515625.1 Sinocyclocheilus rhinocerous
TAATAATTTCAATAATCTAGTGTAACAACATTACACTTGCCACATCCACCCCCACTGTTTTACACTAGATTATCGGACAAACCAACATCTTGACATAGCAGCGTTGTCATTTCACATAACCCACCTTAGGTTATACAGCTTTGAAGCTATCTCATTAAAGATTCAGATAAACCAAGGGTAGCTAATCCCCAATCTATCATTTGA
>NW_015676308.1:0-204 GCF_001515625.1 Sinocyclocheilus rhinocerous
TAATCACATAGCTACTCACCAACATTTCCTACTCCAAAGGATCGCAGACGAGCTACCCAATTTATGTCACAGCCAGCTCGTTACCGACCGTCACATAAAGAGGTCCACACATACAAATGAATTGTTTGACTTGCAAGATTATTTATTCAATAGAAAATTATCTGTTACAGAAATATAACACAATGTCTAGGGATTTAAATAAAC
>NW_015676309.1:0-204 GCF_001515625.1 Sinocyclocheilus rhinocerous
ATCAATTCACTTTCAACACCTTATACACAAGACATTAATGCATATGAAGGACACACATCACACATAGCCTACATACCATCTATTTCCCCTTCCAGTAATCACCTCTTTCCCTTGCAGTTACAGCTTTCAAATTTAGAAATAACTCTAACTGTTACAAAACATTTTAAGAATATATTATAAATAAAACGAATTACTCACAAAATA
>NW_015676310.1:0-204 GCF_001515625.1 Sinocyclocheilus rhinocerous
TAATCTAATTATGATTAACTGATGATTAATCTAATATTAGCCGATCATCTCTGTTTAATTCATTATGATTTTACAGTAGCACAATACCGTGAATTTCCAGCACATGTGGATTTGTGTGGATTGCAGTCACTGGGTCTGGGTTTGAGTGAGCGATGCCGCCTGTGCTCGGCTGCTGTGGTCTGACTCTGCCGCGGCTGCGCTGAA
>NW_015676311.1:0-204 GCF_001515625.1 Sinocyclocheilus rhinocerous
TAATTAAACTTTAAATGTAATGTACATTTATAATTAGTCAACATAGCAAAATAAGTGTAATTATTTAAAGCAGAACAAAAGAATATTAAAATATAATAACTTAAAATTGCCTTTGTCATTATCACAAAGTGCACTTGTACTTAAGTGCATTAAAAACAGACATGATTTAATTACACATAAGTGGCCTTTTACATAATATTATAT
>NW_015676312.1:0-204 GCF_001515625.1 Sinocyclocheilus rhinocerous
AGAATACGAGGCATAGTTTCAAGAAATGTGTTTAAGCAATCGAAACAAACTGTAATAAGAATACAATATATATCTTTTCTACATAAAAATTAGATTTTGCACATTACTGTTGTTAATAAAATACATTTTGAAAGCTTCCCAACTCAAGCTCAGAACCAGCATGTTTGTGTACCGTTACACCCCTACTAAACATGTAAATAAACA
>NW_015676313.1:0-204 GCF_001515625.1 Sinocyclocheilus rhinocerous
CGAGCTTGACTAACGTGACCTGCCAGAACTAACGCTATGCTCCATGTGTCACGAACCCTATCTGGAGTGCCCACGAGCTCCGCTAGAGGGCACCTCATCCTGTACCCTGTGCCCTTTACCATTCACCCCAGGCTCCATTTCACATAATCTTTTGCCTGAACTCATCATCAATTGCAATCACCTGTCTCTCATCACCTCATCAGT
>NW_015676314.1:0-204 GCF_001515625.1 Sinocyclocheilus rhinocerous
TAATTATGACTTAGTATCTAATATTTTTTACTTTGTCATAATTATGATTTTTCAGGTCATAATTTTGACTTCTCAATTATCACTTCATATCTCATAATTTCAATTTGTAATGTCAATTATGATGTGGTATCTCATGATTATGGAAATTTTTACTTGTCAATTATAATTATAATTTTTCATGTCATAATTTTGACTTAGTATCTT
>NW_015676315.1:0-204 GCF_001515625.1 Sinocyclocheilus rhinocerous
CATTATAGTTTATTGTTTTTCTCAGAATTCCGAGTTAACATCTCGGTTTTTTTTTCCTGCCATGGAATAAAAAAGGTAATTATTATTCATTATTATCTCACAAAAAAAGTCAGAATTGTGAAATAAAATGCCACAATTACCTTTAAAAAAAATAATAATAATCCTGTGGTGGATAGAAGCTTCCATAGAATAGCTATTTAAGCA
>NW_015676316.1:0-204 GCF_001515625.1 Sinocyclocheilus rhinocerous
TAATTGTCTCTGTCTTTTACAAGCTACTATATCAAAATAAATGCATGCGGATTTTTAGTCAAATAATCTAACTTTGTTGCTCATGGCTTGAATTAAACATGACTAGTTTCTGCAGCTTGGATTGAAATAGACCTTCAAATATATTGTAAAAAGAAAAGATTTTTTAATGTTGTAAATAAAACTATTAAATAAAATATTATCGGA
>NW_015676317.1:0-204 GCF_001515625.1 Sinocyclocheilus rhinocerous
TAAGAACAAATATATGCGATGTATGCTCAAGTTTGTTCCTGAAAAGATATAAATAAAAATTACATTGAAAACAAACAAACAAATCTCCACATTCATAAAGACAAAAATGTATGTACTTTTGTAGTGGGACCAATAACAAATGGCAGGTTAAATAAAAAAAGCTGACTAGACCTGCAGAAAAAAACAACACCTGCAGAAAAAAAC
>NW_015676318.1:0-204 GCF_001515625.1 Sinocyclocheilus rhinocerous
TAAGACTGATCCAACATTCAAAGTCTAAATCTTAAGCTGAATGAGGCAGGTGAGTCCAGGGAAACAGCCGGGCAGTTTCTCTGATAGTTTCAGGATCTCTCCCCTTTCCAGACACAACAATAGCAGACTACCTACTAATAGTATATGACTACCTTTAAAATCACCATGAAATCAAAATTTAAAATTCTTATTTTTTAATGGAAT
>NW_015676319.1:0-204 GCF_001515625.1 Sinocyclocheilus rhinocerous
TAATAAATTGATGTTAAATTGTTTAAGTTTCATGATTTTAATTAACTAGACATGTTTTTTTGATTAATAGAATGTAATTTAAACATTAAAAAGGAGTCCAGAAAAATTTAAACGGAAAAAAGCAGAACCGTAAACCTAGGGGAAACACATATGGCCCACCCCTATTCTTACCCGTGTCCAGACAGTAGTCGAAGACGGCGAAGA
>NW_015676320.1:0-204 GCF_001515625.1 Sinocyclocheilus rhinocerous
TAATTTTCGCGCATCAGGGCACCGCTATCAATATGTGGGGTATTTGTTCGCAGTCGCAGTTCACTTTCGATTTCGCGATAAAAAGATATTTACTTACTTAACTTACGATAAAAGATATTTGTCAATGAGCTCGGGATGTGTTGAGGAGCAAATCCTCCGACATCTTGTCAGTTATCTCTCCTTACTTTTGACCCGTGATCAGTC
>NW_015676321.1:0-204 GCF_001515625.1 Sinocyclocheilus rhinocerous
TAATTTGCATATTAATGTGCTGTTGGGACAGCATGTTGAAAAAAGCAGTGTAATAATGGGAGTAATAATTGGCCAAATTTTCATAATAATATCTAATATTTCATAAGAATATGCCTGTTGGATATAATTTATTTTCCTATTTATTTGTTGTATCTCCCCAAATGCATAATAAACATGCTTTTAGTCCTGGGCTGCGTTCAGCCC
>NW_015676322.1:0-204 GCF_001515625.1 Sinocyclocheilus rhinocerous
TAAGTTGATCAATCAATCAATGAATCAATAGATGACTGTCCATGCACACACACACATAAAAAAACTTACATAGTGATAAATAACTTTATAATACTTATACTTTTCTATCCATCTACAATATGCACATATGATGTACCTGGAAACTTTTATTCAAATCAGAGTGTTTTCAATTCAAATCTTGACAATTCAATCAGGTTAATTAGT
>NW_015676323.1:0-204 GCF_001515625.1 Sinocyclocheilus rhinocerous
TAAGTACATTCATGTTCATATAATAAATTCTATATAGAATACCAATTGCCGTGTTTTAGAGCACCCTAGTGGCAATTTTGGGAACATGCCATGATAGCTTACAGGAAGAAAGAGGGATCAATTTTTGTGATATCATACTCAAAATCCCTAACTCTAACACCTAATTTAAAAATAACTGCAGGACTTGGGACTTTGAGACCACTG
>NW_015676324.1:0-204 GCF_001515625.1 Sinocyclocheilus rhinocerous
AAATTAATGTTCAGTTCAATACATTGACTTCCCAATCTACCATCAGTGCTGGGTAGTAACTGATTACATGCAATCTGGATTACATAATCAGATTCCAAAAATGTAGTACTTGTAATTGGACTGTATTGTGTTTTAAAATGCTCACAATCAGATTACAATTTACATGTTTCTCTGAGATTTGCACTGCCTATTATACTTTAAATC
>NW_015676325.1:0-204 GCF_001515625.1 Sinocyclocheilus rhinocerous
GCATTTCTTATCTCCTTATGTCGCTAGTTACCACACTCAATGTATATTTTTTCAACACATCCCATAATTTTTAAAATATCAGCCTCTACCAAATGGTTGATATGTAACTTTATGGTAAAAATACCGGAATTCATTCATATACTATGAAAATCAGAAAATATTAACTATAATACTAATTTATTTAAAAACATAATCAAAATAAAA
>NW_015676326.1:0-204 GCF_001515625.1 Sinocyclocheilus rhinocerous
ACGTAATACAGCGTTTTTGGCCGTTTTCGCGGATATGTGTAAATGTGAATCATTTTGAAAACGTCGTCGTGTAACGTTATATGTGAAACTTTTTAAAAATGCAAGGGAAAAACTTTTCAGTTTTTTGACACCATTGTCGTTTAAATGTAGCCTGTATGTTGGGGTGTCAGAACTTCATTAACATACAGACCACAGCTGTTAAGA
>NW_015676327.1:0-204 GCF_001515625.1 Sinocyclocheilus rhinocerous
TACTATTATTATTATCATTTTAAGGTTTACTTCAGTTTTTTTTTTTTTTTCCAAGTTAGTCATTTTAATGCTTCAACTTAAAATAAATGAAAGTGAGAAATACTGTGAAATACTGTAAAATGATTTAATAGTATTAGTTAATTATAATAATCCTGAATATATGTATTATATTTATTACTAAACAGTATTGATCATTCTGTGTGT
>NW_015676328.1:0-204 GCF_001515625.1 Sinocyclocheilus rhinocerous
ATGTTATTAAGAAGACTTTTATAAGAACCATACTCACTCCTTGATAACTTTAATGTCCATATAGTGGTTTCCGTCGTAACGTACAGTTACTCCAAAGTTCAAGGCCACTGTGTAGTGCTTTCCAGACATGAAAATGTCAACACCACTGACAGGACTCAGAGGAATGTTCACTTTGGTACCATTGACCTGAGAAAAGTCAGAAAA
>NW_015676329.1:0-204 GCF_001515625.1 Sinocyclocheilus rhinocerous
AATATTCAGAATATTATTCAATTTAAAGCACAAGGCTTGTTTTTTCAGATTATGCCTTCATTGCTTTTACATACAGTACTGAATTCATATTTTTCATATGTTTTATATACTGTACCAACTTCATTTAAAACTGAAAAAACAAGCCTTGTGCATTAAAGCGAATAATATTTCGATATTTTTATAGTTGTTTTGATACCTTTATCT
>NW_015676330.1:0-204 GCF_001515625.1 Sinocyclocheilus rhinocerous
AGTGGACCTCGAGGGCCAGAGTTGAGAAACCTGATCTAGTATGTGGTCTTACTTACTGGAATATTTTCATAAACAGAAAAGTTCAGTTCAGGTTCACAAACATCAGGGCCATGTTGAGCAACCTTTATGAATGAAGAGACAAAATAAAATCAGAACTGCGTTATATAAATTTCCGTACACTTAGTCATAAGACATTTGCTATTT
>NW_015676331.1:0-204 GCF_001515625.1 Sinocyclocheilus rhinocerous
TACTCTGCACGGATGAACCAAGTGATCACAACATTGATCGCACACATCAAAGGCTGAGGAATGAAACAGACGAATCATTGTAATTTTCGGAATAGAATCACGTTGGGGTTTGAATCGCATTCGCGATCTTTAACGATCTATTAAATTAACCCTTTAGGTGCCAGGTTTTTTTTTTTTAAATGCTGGATTTTGACATCAAGATTT
>NW_015676332.1:0-204 GCF_001515625.1 Sinocyclocheilus rhinocerous
GGAACTTCTTGACACAACTAAAATGTTCAGATAAAAATAAAAATAAATCCAAAATTTACGTCCGACTCACATTCAATAACATTCAATAAACAATATTCTTGTTAGAACTCTTTGTCTGAATTGTCTGTGAATATCGTCCAGAAAGTACTGTAAGAAATTCAGTGGGTGAGTGCAAAATCAGTTAAATCCTACCAGTTCAAAGAA
>NW_015676333.1:0-204 GCF_001515625.1 Sinocyclocheilus rhinocerous
AGAAAACAAAAATAACGACTTTATTCAACAATTCGTCTCCTCTATAGCGCCATTTTGGATAGTATCACATACGTAAACAACATATGCAACGTATGTATGCGGATACATTGTTTACGTTTTGATCTGAACGTAAACAACATATCCGCATACATTGCATATGTTGTTTACATATGTGATACTCTCCAAAATGGCGCTATAGGGTGA
>NW_015676334.1:0-204 GCF_001515625.1 Sinocyclocheilus rhinocerous
TACTGTTTTTACTGCATTTTTAGTATAATAAATTATTAAATGATAGAATATATATATATATATATATGCATATTCTATTATTTATTAATATTATGCACATATGCTTATTTCAAATATACATAATTATGCATAAAATACATAAAATATGCATAATATATTAAATATAGCTTAATTTTACATCCTTGATTTCTTCAGGAAATGGGT
>NW_015676335.1:0-204 GCF_001515625.1 Sinocyclocheilus rhinocerous
TCTTTTACTCTCACAATGAGCTTATCATATTCGTTTGCTACAGTATAGGGCCCTATGATTTCCACGATGCAGAAAACATGGATGGAATCGCGTAATCCAGTCATAAAAATGAAATTTACTGTATAACGCGGAATTTCATGGTATTTGTCTTATTTTTAATGAATAAATAACAAACAGGTCAGTACATACACACACACATATATA
>NW_015676336.1:0-204 GCF_001515625.1 Sinocyclocheilus rhinocerous
CTCGCCTTTCTGAAACGCATCGATTTTTACAAAGCTCATCGTTCTTTGACGGAAATGTTACGCCCCTCACCATACTGTGATGGCCTGTCCGGCTGGAGCGACGAGACAAAAACATTAAAACCCATTACGAACGAGGCATTTTTTGCATCCAGTGGGGATATAATTACTGATAATAATGACTTATACTGTTTTTTTACACGTTGC
>NW_015676337.1:0-204 GCF_001515625.1 Sinocyclocheilus rhinocerous
CTTTGTCTAGTGCCCTTATGAATGTTGTTGGCATGAAAATTTAACTACAATATGAAATAGCATAGACGTAACATACTTGTTCTACAGATCTCTGCGCTAGTGTTATATGCTACTGTTTTGATAGCGTTGATAAAGTTTCTCACAGATAATATCATTATGTGTTTTTGCGTTTGCCTTACCGAATGTGGTATCCTGTCAGCAATA
>NW_015676338.1:0-204 GCF_001515625.1 Sinocyclocheilus rhinocerous
TACAAATATACCAGTGCTACTTATGACTGGTTTTGTGCTCCAGGGACACATTTATCAATCTTCAGTTGCAATTAATTAACCTCCATTTGTGACCCTGGAACACAAAAGCAGTCATAAGTAGCACAGGTATATATTTTTAATCTGGAACATGGAGCATTGGACATGAGTCCAAACCAGTGAAATATGATTTTCAAACCCATGCTG
>NW_015676339.1:0-204 GCF_001515625.1 Sinocyclocheilus rhinocerous
TTTTGAATACTGAAACTGCCTGACTGAAATTGTACAGCAGTTTTTCAATTTTATACTAATAATTCCCCCTAAAGTGGCTCTCAAAACAGGTGCTATCAAAACATTGGTCTCATTGTTTGAGGATCCTGACCTGCTCAACACAGTAACATTTGCTCAACTTAATGACATGATTTTCAGGTGGGATTATCTGTTTGTCCAACCAAT
>NW_015676340.1:0-204 GCF_001515625.1 Sinocyclocheilus rhinocerous
TATACTTTATGCAGCTGATATAGTCTCAGGCGAATCTGATTTCAGTTCGCGACCATTTATTTGGCGCCGAATTAAAAAAATATAACTGGAACAGGACTGAAAGATTTATCTCTTGATTATAGACTTACACATCATAGTATGTTACAGAATGCTTAAGCGTCTAGTTCTTAAGTCCTTAAGAAAGCAAATTTGGAGTGTCAAACC
>NW_015676341.1:0-204 GCF_001515625.1 Sinocyclocheilus rhinocerous
TATAATGGAGAGAGCTGCGTATCAAGTAACTTTAAGGTATTTTTTGTGTGTGTGTTTTCTCTAGCAGATCTGTACTATCAACTCACTTCAAATAATTTTGAATAAATAAATATAAGTCAAATAAATAAAATATTTTTGTTACAGCTGAAACATTTTCTGAAGTTGGGTAATTTAATCAGTTTTTAAATGTTTTGTTTCATAATG
>NW_015676342.1:0-204 GCF_001515625.1 Sinocyclocheilus rhinocerous
ATATATATATATATATTCACATACGTACATTCTCTGGACAGATTATGTAAGTTTATAACATATACAAAATCCCCATAGTAGCAACCATATATGTCAACAATATATATTTAATTTATATACGCAACTTTATTAAAACAACACAAATGCAAAAAAAATCTGTGTTTATATGTTTTTGTAATGCATTTTTAAATACATAAAAAATAA
>NW_015676343.1:0-204 GCF_001515625.1 Sinocyclocheilus rhinocerous
TATATAAATTTTTTATTGCTTATTTTAATGCCCTTTTCGTATTATTTTATATCATCTTGAGCCCCCCGGTTGAGAACTGTAGCATTAGACTGAATATTTCCTCTAAATATTCATTCTCATCTGGAAGCATTTTAAATCACGTAACTTCATGGGTTTTGAATGTTGTATGTTATCTTCAGTAGGGATGCACCGAATGTTCGGCAA
>NW_015676344.1:0-204 GCF_001515625.1 Sinocyclocheilus rhinocerous
AAATACCATGATATAAATTTTTGGTCATACCGCCCAGCACTAATTCAGACCTGGTTTTAGTTCTAGTTATTATATAAATATTTAATGAAGAATATTATTATTATTACTACTACTACTACTACATATGCATATTGTTTATTTAATAATAATAATAGTATTGTGGAATATATATATATATATATATATATATATAATTTTAATAAT
>NW_015676345.1:0-204 GCF_001515625.1 Sinocyclocheilus rhinocerous
GTTTGCTAGCGATACTAGAGCCACATATTAAACAGAAGACCCCCAATTTCTGTGAACTCAGTGTGCAACGATCTATATACAGTGCTTTGTGCTGCGAGACGAAGTGGATCAACGTGACAATCACCATTCTGGATTTTGGCGTACGCTTGTACGGCGGCTTTGAATTGTCAAAACACCTCTCAAAATGCTTGCTACGGATGCGAA
>NW_015676346.1:0-204 GCF_001515625.1 Sinocyclocheilus rhinocerous
AATGAAAATGTAATGTGAATTATGTAATGTGTAACATACATATATTTCAAAGTTTCAAGCTATCGCCTTTGCATTTTTTTTTTTACCTGGACCTAATATGAAATATATTAAAATATATATTAAACATGTAGAAAATTTATATAAATGTAATTCCAAAATAATACACAATTCAACAAAATTTATTTGGTTATTAAAATAGTATGA
>NW_015676347.1:0-204 GCF_001515625.1 Sinocyclocheilus rhinocerous
TATAGCCCCGAACCCGTACGGATCCCGGGTCGGGTCCCGGGTCTTGGGTCCTCCGTGTAGACCTTTGCATCACGCACCTGCAGCGTTTCTGCGAGCGGAGAAAAACATAATAAAGCTAGGCTATATACTATAACGAATAAATAGGCCTATTCGAGAAATATATTTTTACTTAATAAATTAAGAAAATGAAAGAAAAACTGTGCA
>NW_015676348.1:0-204 GCF_001515625.1 Sinocyclocheilus rhinocerous
TATATGAGTTTCCTGACAGCACACAAACAAATAATTGCAGATAATCGCATATTATCATATACAGATAAATAGTAAATCTTTTCTCAGTATCGACTGAATAGATGTTTTGCAATACGCTTTATTTCTGTGATAGGTCGTCGCTCTTTGATTGAGGCTTGTGATTGTTTGCTGTCAGAGTACAAGGCTTGTGATTGGCTGTCTTAC
>NW_015676349.1:0-204 GCF_001515625.1 Sinocyclocheilus rhinocerous
TATATGCAAAAGAATTAAGCCCATAAAACCTCACGGCCACACAAAACTCTCATTAACTTGGAGGGGTCTCTATTCACTATGACCCCGTTTATTTATGCTGTGTGGATAGAGACGAAAATCCTCATCGCTTTTAGCCATTCTCTTCTGCTTTCATACAATATTTTTTATTTCCAAGCGTCACTTTGTACCCACAATCAATAGACT
>NW_015676350.1:0-204 GCF_001515625.1 Sinocyclocheilus rhinocerous
AGACGAGACGGCAGAGTTGTTTTCTGCAACTTATTGCACTTAACTTTTTTTTAATGGCAAGCAATTCTCTGCTATATGCGTCGACCTAAAACTTTGACCTTTTGCAACGTTTTGATTGAAGAAGCCTATTATTAAAATGATTGAGATAATCGCATGCCATTGCGATATGCATATCGCGATATTTACATTTGCAATATTTCGATA
>NW_015676351.1:0-204 GCF_001515625.1 Sinocyclocheilus rhinocerous
AATAGTTCGCGCAAAATCGTCCCAGTACTTTAGTACTGTACATTTTAGTTCTGGAACTAAAGCGGTGCGAAAGGCCCTATAGCAACAGGTCCGTATGCTTAAACCTGCTCGGGAGCAACTTATTTCATGTAAACAAGATTAGATTGCATCTTTTTAAGCAGAATTGATCCTTAAAATCTGTCCGCTACCACCGCTACTTTATTA
>NW_015676352.1:0-204 GCF_001515625.1 Sinocyclocheilus rhinocerous
TATAAAAATCTGAACAATTAAGACACTAAGATATATTTATATGTTGTTTAATTAATATAATGATCATTTTTTTAATTAATATAATAATTGATACTTTTGACATTTTCTTTGTGAAAACCTGTATCTGAACTGTAAATCATCATTGCCCTACTTTGCTCATATGGTATTCATTTTATTTGTGCAGGTCATAAAAAAGGTCTTAAA
>NW_015676353.1:0-204 GCF_001515625.1 Sinocyclocheilus rhinocerous
GCATCACATCATATCTGACACATCTCACCCTCTTTATGATTCATTTAAGACCCTCCCCTCAGAATTCTTGTATAGGGTCCCTCTAGCTAAGACAAACAGATTTAAATTTTCATTTGTTCCATATGCTATCAAGTTGCTTAATTCAAATAGGAAGAGGTAGTTTTTTGTCCTTTTTTAATGTGCTATTAATGTTGTGCATTTGTC
>NW_015676354.1:0-204 GCF_001515625.1 Sinocyclocheilus rhinocerous
TATCACATTAGTTCAGTGATTGCAAACCAGCAAAGAAAAAGTGAATGTGTGCTTTTTCAATATAAATCCATCTACTTCGATTACAGACTTTTGATTAGGGGAAGAAAAAAAATCACAGCGGTGCCAAAACATAAAATTTTTTCTTTCTCAACGGAACATCTAATTTATCTCAGCAAAGACTGATGCATATTTTTAAGAGTGCTA
>NW_015676355.1:0-204 GCF_001515625.1 Sinocyclocheilus rhinocerous
TATCCCAAACTTTTAACCAGTAGCTCTGAATCTGAAATAAAATGTTTTACACGCACACACAAAGTAGAAAATTCACAAAAAGAGAAAGAGAGACCCACCAGGTGCTCTGGGTGGTGATTGGATTTTACGAAGTGTCCAGCCTACGAGGTTTGGGTCTCGGTTCGATGCGTTTTCTCCGTCTGGTCTGCGATTCAAGCGCCAGAT
>NW_015676356.1:0-204 GCF_001515625.1 Sinocyclocheilus rhinocerous
TATCCCAAACTTTTAACCAGTAGCTCTGAATCTGAAATAAAATGTGTTACACGCACACACAAAGTAGAAAATTCACAAAAAGAGAAAGAGAGACCCACCAGGTACTCTGGGTGGTGATTGGATTTTACGAAGTGTCCAGCCTACGAGGTTTGGGTCTCTGTTCGATGCGTTTTCTCCGTCTGGTCTGCGATTCAAGCGCCAGAT
>NW_015676357.1:0-204 GCF_001515625.1 Sinocyclocheilus rhinocerous
TTCATTAACGGAAAGAGAATTTCTGTGTATGATATATAGTATGAGTGTAAGAGGCTTACACTGATTTTTCAAAACCTGTTTAATTTATTTTCTTTTTTTAATTTTTATTTATTTATTATTATTATTTTTTTAACTTTATATTCTTATTTATTCTTATTATTATTATTAAGCTTTTTTATTATTGTTTTTTTTTTTTTTTTTTAC
>NW_015676358.1:0-204 GCF_001515625.1 Sinocyclocheilus rhinocerous
GTGTGTGTGTGTGTGTGTGTGTGTGTGTATATGTGTGTGCGCGCGCGTGTGTGTGTATGAGTGTGAGAACGCGCGCGCGAGTGTGTGTGTGTGTGTTCGGTAAGAAGGGGAATAGAAAAGACGAGAGACCGGGGGGCAGCCAGCTCGAAGCGGCGGGCAACACCGAGCCATGGAGGGCGAGTAAGTCCATGCATTTTTATTTGA
>NW_015676359.1:0-204 GCF_001515625.1 Sinocyclocheilus rhinocerous
ATCTATCTATCTATATATCTATCTATCTATCTATCTATCTATTTACCCATCCATCCATCCATCCATCCATCAAACAAAGCCTATTTTTGTTTCCAGCAACAAAGGTCTCGTGTCATCGGTTTAAACCCTTAAGTAATGGAAATATGTGGTAAAACCTTCTAATAAGACCTCTCAGCCAACAGCCTTACTCAGGGGTTTAGAGGA
>NW_015676360.1:0-204 GCF_001515625.1 Sinocyclocheilus rhinocerous
TGTGTGTGTGTGTGTGTGTGTGTGAGAGAGAGAGAGAGAGATAGGCTTATCTTGTAGCTGGAGGCACTCAAAAGGTGAAAACATGTCATGGATGTCCTCTTAGGGAAACAGGACTCTCTCTCTCTCGGTAGTGGATGAGCGAAATGTCATGGAGGAGCATCTCAGGTGTGTGTGTGTGTGTGTGTGTGGACATTTCTTCTTTTC
>NW_015676361.1:0-204 GCF_001515625.1 Sinocyclocheilus rhinocerous
TATTCCAGGCTACAACACATTAAAATAATAAATACAATAACACCAAATATATGAAGCCAAAGCAAACAGTTTTACAGAAGCAGCAACGACTTTTGAGCATATACAGCTCCCTTAAGGAGTTTACGTTCTAATAATATTTGTATTATTAGAAGGTCTTCCTTCTGGCCCTAGAAGAGGAGAATCATCAGGGCTGGACTGGTGCTA
>NW_015676362.1:0-204 GCF_001515625.1 Sinocyclocheilus rhinocerous
TATTATTGTTGTTGTTGTTGTTGTCATTTTATTAATTTATATATTTATCTATTTCTTTTTTATAATGTCTACATAGTTTTATTAATTTATATAGTTTTAGTACATCCAGTATAGCTAAATGGAAAATTACTTTTTTTATTATTATTTTTTTAAATACTGCATACAGGCGTCTTTAAAAATCCAAAAATATATATTTATTTGTTT
>NW_015676363.1:0-204 GCF_001515625.1 Sinocyclocheilus rhinocerous
TATTTAACTGGGAGCCAGTGGAGAGAGATCAACACTGGTGAAATACGTTCCAGTTAACAATCGAGCGGCAGCATTTTGAACAAGCTGAAGACGAGACAATAGAGACTGTAAACCCAAGTACAATACATTACAATAATCTAATCTAGATGAGATAAAAGCATGTATTACAGACTCCATGTATTTTATTGTTAAAAATGACTTCAT
>NW_015676364.1:0-204 GCF_001515625.1 Sinocyclocheilus rhinocerous
TATCACTTAACATAATCCCATGATTTGTTCTTGTATTTTGTCATTTTTTAATTTTTGTAACAGATAAATGTTTTTTTTGTTTTTTCCAAAACTGGTCTAAAGACACTTCATTGGTCAAATAAAATCACAATATTACTTAATTTGCTTACACTTTATTTCGAGTCCACTTTAGACATTCTACTAACTATAAGTAACTTTGTAACT
>NW_015676365.1:0-204 GCF_001515625.1 Sinocyclocheilus rhinocerous
TATTTAGACAGGCCCAGTGTTTTAAAACAAACAGGTTCAGTGATTGATTCAATGACTCACTCACTCGTTTAGTTCTGAATGAAACAGCATTTTAGAACAAATAGGTATAGTGATTAATTCAATGACTCATTCATAAAGGCAGTTATTTTGGGCCAGTCGCATAAACTTAGACAGTGTCTTACGGATTCAACTTTGGACCAGACT
>NW_015676366.1:0-204 GCF_001515625.1 Sinocyclocheilus rhinocerous
TATTTTTTTTAATTTTGATGAGAAACAATCTGAGGGTTTAAACTTAGGGGTTTGGGGTATGCCAAATTGTTGTATGTATTCTATATTTTGATATAATATAAAATAATGGGAAGTATTATATTGAATATGCTAATGCTAAATAAATTATATATGATATTCGTTTTATGTAATTTAGCAATTTTTTTTTCAAATGTTTATCATTCA
>NW_015676367.1:0-204 GCF_001515625.1 Sinocyclocheilus rhinocerous
TATTTTTATAGCAAGTAGATTATAACATACAATACAATGATATAAGCACTTGTTTAATGTTTTACAATATAATATATTGGGGTATTAATACAGTCTTGAATTCAGCAAAATGACTTTTTTGACATATATTAACATATAAATCACAAACATATGTGACCTTGGAGCACAAAAGCAGCCTTAAGTCGCTGGGGGATATTTGTAGCA
>NW_015676368.1:0-204 GCF_001515625.1 Sinocyclocheilus rhinocerous
TGTCTGAACTTGAGCACGCAAAGGAGGTGTAATATGTTAACGGCGTCTTCCACAGACAGCTGCGCGCTCGCGGAATTGAAAAAATAACTGACTTGTTCGTTTATCGCTCTCTTTATTGAATTATTACAGCTATAAGAGTAAATATGATCTCGGAGGGACAGTGTTGCAATGGCCCAGTCAAAGTCCAGACCTCATCCTGACTGA
>NW_015676369.1:0-204 GCF_001515625.1 Sinocyclocheilus rhinocerous
GGATTGCATGTGTCTGAGGGATGTTTTCATCTGCTGAATTCACATAGGGACAGAGAGGTTCTAGCTGTTTACATCTGTCTCAGGTGATTTGATCACAAATGGTTTATTGAGACACATTAATGTTTAAACTTGGTATTAATGTGACTCAAATGTGTCTCCTGTGACCAGTGTTGGGGGTAACGCGTTACAAGTAACGTGCGTTAC
>NW_015676370.1:0-204 GCF_001515625.1 Sinocyclocheilus rhinocerous
TATTTAAATGAAGAGAATGATGTGTTTTATAAGTTCAATAAACTTGCATACAACATGCTGTAATATATAATTATATAATTTATTTATTTCCATATTCTTTAACCCCCTGGAGTCTGAGTGGGTTTTAGGGGCACTGGAGATGTTTTGACATGCCCTGATATTTGTGTTTTTCAGTATCTTAAAAATATATTAATGGCTAAAGTC
>NW_015676371.1:0-204 GCF_001515625.1 Sinocyclocheilus rhinocerous
TATGAAATACATGGAGAAATATTAATTTATGGAAGGATATTTATAAAATCTTTTTTAAGTAACTTTTTTGTATAGGGCTCGAAATCTGCAAAGGGTAAATGTAACAAATCATGTCAAAATGTATCATTTTTTTGGAAAAAAAAAAGATTGCCTTAATCTTTTAAACAACTTAAAAAATAGTGATCAAACTACATTTTATTAAAA
>NW_015676372.1:0-204 GCF_001515625.1 Sinocyclocheilus rhinocerous
TATGATGTTTGCATGCCAGGCTGGACTGTTGTGTGTTTTTTTTTTTTCACTCTTTATATTATGTAAAAACTCTGGGAAAATCTTTAAAATGCAAGCATATTGTCTAAAATAAAAATACAATAATAAAAACATCAAACCTCAAAATATTGTTGCATATAGCTTTTCCGAGACACAATAAAAACTAAAAGCCAAAATATAAAAAAA
>NW_015676373.1:0-204 GCF_001515625.1 Sinocyclocheilus rhinocerous
AATATTTAGTGGTAGCTTATCAGTGGTGACTGTCAATTAATGTAATGTTAATGTATTTCTAGACAGAAGAGCGGCACCACCGCAGAAGGAATGAAGACCATCTCTTTTCAACAGGTCAGGTCTTCTCCAAAAACTCGTCCAATTGTTTATGAAACCTACGTTATTCTGCGGGCACCACTTAGACATCCAGCCATTGAGTGATGA
>NW_015676374.1:0-204 GCF_001515625.1 Sinocyclocheilus rhinocerous
ATATATATATATATATATATATATATACATATATGTGTGTGTGTTATGGAATACAAACTTTTCAATGCATTTCTGGTGTAAAAATAGAAATATAGAAAGGCTAAAAAATTTAAAAATTACATCTAGACACTGTTAAAAGTTATATATTTATTCATTTATTTGTTCACAAATCTGTCTCAATCTGTGTTAGTGAGCACTTCTCCT
>NW_015676375.1:0-204 GCF_001515625.1 Sinocyclocheilus rhinocerous
TATGGCACAATACAATGTTATTAGCGAACATCAATGTTTTAAGAACTAAATAAAAATATACAATAAGATGAAATGAAAAAAATGAATCCAATGGAAATATTTGAAAAATATAACTAAAATGAAATAAAATGAATAAACACTATACAGACATATTTTTTTAAAATACTAATACAAATGACAAAAACACAACAGAATGACTAAAAC
>NW_015676376.1:0-204 GCF_001515625.1 Sinocyclocheilus rhinocerous
TATTGAGATGGTTTTTGGTACTTATACCGCAACTATATATTCTTAAGGAAAAACTCCAGAAATGTGTAAAATATGTGACCTTTAAATATGCCGCAGACCAGCAAATCACTGTAAACGCACTATAATCCTGAAGAGTCATAGCAACAGAGCGGAGGCGAGAAAGCTCAGATTTACAGAAAATTACTGTCGTTTGGCAAAAAAATC
>NW_015676377.1:0-204 GCF_001515625.1 Sinocyclocheilus rhinocerous
GTTACTCTTCATAGAAGCACTAAACTAAGCGTCCTGTGCATAGAACCTCTAACATACGTTTTTGAGCATAAAACTTCAAACAAATTAGGTATTGTATTTCTGTATTGCAAATAAGTTTTCTTTTTATATGTTAGACACATCTATCACGTGGGCAAGCTATCCTCTGAACAATACATAAGCCAGCTTTCTCTTACAGAGAAAGAA
>NW_015676378.1:0-204 GCF_001515625.1 Sinocyclocheilus rhinocerous
TATCGCGATATTATCGCAAATGCAATTAATCGTTCAGCCCTATGTCAAACATACACAACTGTTAGCCAAGTGGGCATTTTCTTCCGAGTCTACAATCCACCATGCCTATTCAAACAGAGCGTTCCCATGAGAGGCATGAGAGGGGTCAAAACAGGACAGAAAATTAGGGATGCTCCGATCCGCCTTTTTCGCCTCCGATACCGA
>NW_015676379.1:0-204 GCF_001515625.1 Sinocyclocheilus rhinocerous
TAGACAATGTATAAATATCATATCTTGGAATATAAATGGCTGTGGATCACCTGTTAAAAGAAAAAAAATACTTGCATATCTTAAGATCAGAAAAACTGACATTGCCTTTTTACAAGAAACACATTTTAAAGATGAAAAGGAAGCTTTGAAACTTAGACGTGACTGGGTCGGACATGTGTTTCATAATTCTGTGTCAAGCAAGAG
>NW_015676380.1:0-204 GCF_001515625.1 Sinocyclocheilus rhinocerous
TAGACCTTCCTCTTCTGTTTCTATTTTTAAATCTTCCCTAAAAACGTATCTGTATTCTTTATGTTTTAAATGAGGGTGTTTATATTTTTACATTTGTCTCCAAGATTTTGATCCACTGTTAATTCTGTTTTAATTTTGTTCTAATTTTGTTTTACTACCTCTGTACAGCACTTTGGTTGCAACTTCTGTTGTTTTGAAATGTGC
>NW_015676381.1:0-204 GCF_001515625.1 Sinocyclocheilus rhinocerous
AACAACAGAAAGAATGATAGACAGAACGACAGAACCATAGATAGATAGAACAACAGATAGAATAAAATAGAATAGAATAGAACAACGGAATGATAGAATGACAGATAAAATGATAGAACGATAGATAGAATGACAGATAGAATGAATGACAGAACAATAGATAGATAGAACAACAGATAGAATGATAGAAATGAAAGAATGACA
>NW_015676382.1:0-204 GCF_001515625.1 Sinocyclocheilus rhinocerous
TATTTTGGATGCGATTAATCGCAATTAATCGTTTGACAGCACTACATTAAATTGATTAAAAAGTAACAGTAAAGACATTTATAATGTTATAAAAGATTACTATTTAAAAAAAAAATTGTTTAAAAAACACTTTCTTTACATCGAAGTATACAGAAATGTATCACAGTTTCCACAAAAATTAAGCAGCACAACTGTTTTCAACAC
>NW_015676383.1:0-204 GCF_001515625.1 Sinocyclocheilus rhinocerous
TAGAGGCCCTAGGAATTAGTGTCAAATATGATACAATAGGCTTTACAGGAGTTAAGTTTAATTTTTTGTTAATCGCAGCCAAAAGAGCTACAGTAAAAGTCTATGCTTCACTGCTGCAAAACAAAATAAAGTCCGGCTTAAATCGTTTTTATAGCCACCGTAACTGCACAAATGAAAACTATCCTTATTACTTTTTTTCAGGCA
>NW_015676384.1:0-204 GCF_001515625.1 Sinocyclocheilus rhinocerous
TATATTCTTCAGGTGTTATTGTTTTTGTTTATTGTTTCTCTTCAGATTCCGGCTTTGGCTGATGCTGGATTCAGGGTTCTGGCTCTTGACATGAAAGGCTACGGTGACTCCACTGCTCCAGCAGGTCAGTTATTATTATTAAGTTTTTAAAAATTTTATTAAATGTATGCATTTAGCAGACGCTTTTATCCAAAGCGACTTGCA
>NW_015676385.1:0-204 GCF_001515625.1 Sinocyclocheilus rhinocerous
TATGTTACTGAAGCCCCCTGTGAAGCCCATGACATGTGCACATGGCCAATTTCTGTCTCAGAATTGTTCAAATATTTAGCTTTTTTGGAACCACTACAAAAGTGTTACGTTTTGTTGTCATTTGGTGTGACACCCTTAAATTATATATTTTTAATTCAAAACGTCTCAGTTACATATGGTAACCCTCGTTCCCTGAAGGAGGGA
>NW_015676386.1:0-204 GCF_001515625.1 Sinocyclocheilus rhinocerous
TTTAGCACTACCTCTGCCGATCTAGGTAGAACTGATTTGATTAAGTATAGCATACAGACATCCTCTACGTCCCCTGTGCGTCAGAGAGCATAACGTACATCTCCTGTCCTACGAAATGAAATCGACAACCAAGTACAGAAACTTCTTGATGCTGACTTGATTGAGCCTAGTCATAGCCCTTGGGCTTCCCCGGTGATACTTGTC
>NW_015676387.1:0-204 GCF_001515625.1 Sinocyclocheilus rhinocerous
CATATAAAAACATTTTACTGCAGCATTTTCAAGATATGACACATTTTTACACTTTAGATGGCTATAAAGACCCCATGTCTATTAAGTAGAAAAAGCTGAAGGTAAGTTCTTATATGGGACGTCCCATACTATATGCACACCTAATATCAATCCATTTTGCTGCAGCGTTTTTGAGATATGGGACTACATGGTGCTTTAGAGGGC
>NW_015676388.1:0-204 GCF_001515625.1 Sinocyclocheilus rhinocerous
TAGAAACAGGAAGAGCGCCCTCAAGTGGCCAGTCCAGGGCACCACGACCAGACACTGTGACAGTTAGAGCTAAACTCTGCAGGAAAGTGGATCTCGTGTGCCAGATTTGCGGATCCCTGCTCTATTTAGCTTATCCTTGACCAAGCCATAATATTAAACACTAAAATGTATCTCCCTATATGTGCAAAAACACACAAAATAGCA
>NW_015676389.1:0-204 GCF_001515625.1 Sinocyclocheilus rhinocerous
TAGTGAATTTCACTCACAACTAAAGTCAAAATGTTAGTTTAGGCATTAATGTTTGATCAGATTTCTGTGTACAGAATTGAAGTTCAATTAAAAAAAAAAATAGAACAGTTTTGTTGCATAATTTGGGGACCTTTGTGACCCCAAATATCCAAAAATGAAATTTTCTGTGTAAAGAGAATGTACAGTACTGTAGATTAAAAAAAA
>NW_015676390.1:0-204 GCF_001515625.1 Sinocyclocheilus rhinocerous
TTTTTTGTATGGCCTCCAGTCCTTTGGTCTTGATAACAGCTTGCATTCTTGCTGGCACTGCTTTTATGTACTTTTCCAGAGTCTTTTTTACTGACTTCCAAATAGTTTCTAGTTATTCTCAAAGACATTTGATTAAACTTGTGCGATCTATCTTTAAATCCATTGAATGTCAACAATAATTATATTTTAGCATTAGAAACACTA
>NW_015676391.1:0-204 GCF_001515625.1 Sinocyclocheilus rhinocerous
TATTGTAGAAACTTAATTTTCTGTAAAGTTGCTTTGCAACGATTTCTATTGTGAAAAGCACTATACAAATAAACTTGAATTGAATTTGATTGAATGTGTAAGTTGATGTGTGCGAAAGTCTCGCCTGTATTACATCAATGTCCAAACACTGTCCATAGTTGAAGTTGGCTGATAGCAAATGAATAATCCAACCTCTTGTAATGA
>NW_015676392.1:0-204 GCF_001515625.1 Sinocyclocheilus rhinocerous
TAGTTTTGTCTGAGTTAGAGAACGACTATTAGTTTGGCTAATTTGCGTGAGACCCTGCGGAAATGCCTCATTTGACCTCGGAGATTGTGTTTGCAATTGCACTTCAATGTCCGTTTTATATGTGCACCCTATCAGTCCTTCACTGCCCTCATTATCACCTTTTCTTGATCTCTTTGTTTTTCATTTTGCTCTCACTGATCTCCT
>NW_015676393.1:0-204 GCF_001515625.1 Sinocyclocheilus rhinocerous
TCAAATTAAGACGTTAAAGTACTGTAAAATGTTTTAATCTTTTGACATGCTTTAAAAAGTACACTTGAAATTACACTATGAAAATAAACATTAAGATGTATTAAGTCTAATCTAAAGTTTAAAAAAAATCCTTTTCATTTATTTGCAATTAACACAATTAAGTGTCTAAAAACATTACATTCAATTCACACTTAAGTAGATTAT
>NW_015676394.1:0-204 GCF_001515625.1 Sinocyclocheilus rhinocerous
TCAACATCACTTTAGAAGGATTTCAGAGATTCTCTCCAGCCATCAAATGCTTCAGAAAGGCTATGTAAGTATTATGAAATATCTGCACACATCTTCATAATGTATCATAAAATATTTCCAAAGTTTATTGTAACGGAGTTTACATGCAAAATCATAACAGAGTTTAAATGCAATATTGACAGGCTCAAAGGAAGCGGCTTTACA
>NW_015676395.1:0-204 GCF_001515625.1 Sinocyclocheilus rhinocerous
CCTAAAGCTATAAATACACTTTTGAGTTCCAGTTTGAGCTTGCTGCATAAGCGTAAACAGCAAAAACTTGTTTGGTATCTGATTTGTGCCACTTTTAAATGTGGTTCTAAATCTCAATAGATTTTAAATAGATTTATAATTAAATGTAAATGCAAACTATTTCTATACTTCTGCAAAACTGGAAAAATGTGCTGACTACAGAAC
>NW_015676396.1:0-204 GCF_001515625.1 Sinocyclocheilus rhinocerous
TCAATTGCATCCTATTTCTGCCATACATGATACATACATGATTCCCTTCCAGTGGCCCCATGGGATAGTAAAGCAGTAAAGTTTTCACCTACTGATTTATGAATACTATGAATTCAGGCGTACTAATCTTTTCACATACTGCTTTTTGCTTATTATAGACCTTAGTCAAGGTACCGTTATATTTCACTGGAATGAAAAGATGCT
>NW_015676397.1:0-204 GCF_001515625.1 Sinocyclocheilus rhinocerous
TAATGGAATTTCTTTGTTTTGTCAGCTTGAAGTTTATATATAAATCTAAAAAAACAAAACAAATTGAGTTTCAAGACAACGGAACATAATATTGCTTAAGATCAAATAAAAAAATACATATTTTAGGGTTAAGTGCATCTATCAACAGAATATAACTGTTTTTTGGCAGTGCTCATATACAGCCAGTATCCTTTTACATAAGAC
>NW_015676398.1:0-204 GCF_001515625.1 Sinocyclocheilus rhinocerous
TACTATTAAGATAAACACTAGCAGAAATGGACAGTGCTGTCTAAACGTTCAAGTGTGTCCACATCAAATGCAGTCCTTAAAATGAAAACAAACACATATGAATTCATTCAAAAACTAAAAGTCAGATTTCACCTTACAACATAATGAGCAAAAGGTATCTTTTTTCATGTATTACATAACCTTTAAGGGGGCATCAGAGCTGTC
>NW_015676399.1:0-204 GCF_001515625.1 Sinocyclocheilus rhinocerous
TTAAAACCACACATATAGCACCTCAATACCATGGTAAAAATATAATATTTTACAAAACATTTAGTGTAAATGCACAAATGCTATAGCTTAAATCACAAAAAAATACTGTATTTATATTCCATTACTCCTTTAATACACGTCTAAATTAATAATAAAAAGATAATAAAATTCCATATGAATATCCCACATTTCTGCCACAATACC
>NW_015676400.1:0-204 GCF_001515625.1 Sinocyclocheilus rhinocerous
TAGAAAGCAGTTATTTTAAATAGTAAAAATATTTCACAATATTAATGTTTTTACTGTATTTTAAATCAAATAAATGCAGACTTGGTAAGCAGAAGAGAATTCGTTTAAAAACATTAAAAATCTTACTGTTAAAAACTTTTGACTGGTAGTGTATATCAGTTAGGGGTGGAACGGTTCAACTTACTCACGGTTCGGTTTGCATCA
>NW_015676401.1:0-204 GCF_001515625.1 Sinocyclocheilus rhinocerous
TCACATGAGGCAAACTAACTTTCACAAACATGCAAAGTAACTTCCTTCAATTGTTTTCTATAGGGTAAATAAAATATTTAATAAATTTCTTTGCAGAATCATGGGTAATTTAGTTTTTAGGAAGTCCACTGTTGAACATGATTATTTAAAGAGCAGGTGATATGGGTTTTTGAAAAATATATCTTTTGCAGTTTATAACGTAGC
>NW_015676402.1:0-204 GCF_001515625.1 Sinocyclocheilus rhinocerous
TCACAGACTCCCCACTCACCTTCTTGCCTGAAGTCAGGGAGTCCACTGAAAGATTAACCTCGCTGCAACTAGCCATGCTGTGAATAAAATAAAAACAAAATGATTTCACAGGAAAAGATGCATGGAAAAACAAGTTTGGAGAAATGTGCTGCCTACACAAGCTAACGTCAGCGGTATGTAAGCAGATGTAACAAATGGGGCACT
>NW_015676403.1:0-204 GCF_001515625.1 Sinocyclocheilus rhinocerous
TCACCACTGGCACGTCACTTTTGTCACAATCTCTTTTTTTGCGAACGCAAAATGCTACAATAAAACAAATTTAAAATAAAAACTGAAAAAAATAAATAAAATAACACAAAAGGAAAAGTCAGGAAATTGAGGAAAAGTTATTAAATTATTGTGTTTTCGTGATTGATCATCGCCGTCACTTCTGAGTGATTGAGTACTATAGTC
>NW_015676404.1:0-204 GCF_001515625.1 Sinocyclocheilus rhinocerous
TCACCATAAATCACAGTCACCACCATCATCATCAGTCACAATCACCACAATCACAGTCACAATTACCATCATCAGCCACAATGACCACCATCAGTCACAATCACCACCATCACAGTCACAATTACCATCATCATCATCAGTCACAATCACCACCATCACAGTAGACTTGTGCCGGTATTCGGTAATACGATATATCACGGTAAT
>NW_015676405.1:0-204 GCF_001515625.1 Sinocyclocheilus rhinocerous
CACGCTGATGACGTACATCTGCTGCGCTGCAATGCCTTCCAGCAGCAAACAATTTCACATTGACACACTCTTTTATATCACTTACATACAGATCATATGTGACCCAGGACCACAAAACCAGTCTTAAGTGTCAATTTGTCAAAAAAGCTGAATAAATAGCTTTTCCATTGATGTATGGTTTGTTAGGATAGGACAATATTTGGC
>NW_015676406.1:0-204 GCF_001515625.1 Sinocyclocheilus rhinocerous
TCACTCCAAAATGTTAAATCACATGCTGACAATATACATGTGGCATGCAGGGCAGGGCTGAGAGCCGCGGGAACCGGTGAGCATTCACACAACTTTAATTATATTAAAAAAAAATTTTTTTTAAATAAAACAGCAGCCCCTCATGGACGACTGCCACATAAAAACATAATAAAGCACAACATGAAGTCCAGGCCTGTCCTCTCT
>NW_015676407.1:0-204 GCF_001515625.1 Sinocyclocheilus rhinocerous
TCACTTCATTCTGTTGAATTGCTTCATCCTAAACAGTTCTCTTTCTCTTATATGTAGCTTTAGATTAGAGGTCCACACTATTTCACCAAGGTTCATCCACTTGGAGATTTCTGACCTCGCCGCTGATCTGAGGTGAACTTTGACCTCTTTTATCATGGAGTTTATAATAATGATACTTCATATACAGCTTATGATTCACCCCAA
>NW_015676408.1:0-204 GCF_001515625.1 Sinocyclocheilus rhinocerous
TCACTTCCTGACAGTGGTTTCGTTATGGGAAAGCATCGAAGACAAGCAGCATCAACACCATGGCATTGTAATTACAGCTGATTCAATCAGAAGCTCTTTCTGTCTTGTCTTCAGGAGTCTCAGTGTTTGCCTGATGAGCAGAAATCTTAAACGATCACGCTTACAGGTAGCTTAGAGGCCGTATTGTAGTGCATAAGGGATTTT
>NW_015676409.1:0-204 GCF_001515625.1 Sinocyclocheilus rhinocerous
GTTAAAGAGGCTCAAAGCGCAAGGAATGGTTCAGAATCTAATCCAGCGCAAGATTTAAATGTTGTGGAGAATGATTTAGTTAAACCGACTACAGAAAGCGTTGCAGCTGATTTGAATACAGAATTTTCCGCATCTACTGAAATGGGAGAATAGGCCTGGCACGATAACAACTTTTTGTTGTGCGATATATTGCCCCAGAAATAA
>NW_015676410.1:0-204 GCF_001515625.1 Sinocyclocheilus rhinocerous
AACATTATCTAAAAAAGGCACATAAACTAAAAAGACTGATGAAAGGAGGAGAAAACATAATCTTGCAACAGCACAAACCATAAAATCTTTTTAAACTACTGAACACTTTTTCCAGAAGAATTTATCACGTTTTATTGTAGACTTATTTATTGTGGTACATTTTTTTTTTACTTGATGTAGAATTTATAATAGATAATCTGTTAA
>NW_015676411.1:0-204 GCF_001515625.1 Sinocyclocheilus rhinocerous
TCATACGGATTACATAATCTGAGAATATGTTTTCCATTTGAATTGCTTTATTTGAAAGTAGACATTTCACTATCTATAGATATATTTTTATGTCTGTAAAGCAAAGTTATACACGGAGACAGCAGAAAGCGCAACGTGGTGAACCTATGAACCGAACTCATATTAACTCTTTCCCCGCCAGCATTTTTGAAAAAAGTTGCCAGC
>NW_015676412.1:0-204 GCF_001515625.1 Sinocyclocheilus rhinocerous
TTGTATGTAAAATTTTTCACAGACTTTACTTAAAGTGAAGTTATAAATTACAGAGGTGTCAAAAGAATAAATATAGAAAAAATTAGTACATATGCCAAGACAAATCACTCACTGTCCTTCATGTTGTCTCTCTCACAGCTCACACATCTGTGGAATTAGTGAATGGCACCAGTGTACTGAAAGAAGCACTGTTTGCTTATCTTC
>NW_015676413.1:0-204 GCF_001515625.1 Sinocyclocheilus rhinocerous
GGATTGACATAACTTCGAACAGCTCTTCAATTCAGAATGAACACATATGACTCGAATAGAGTCTGCAGTAAAGCAGTCAAAACCATATGTGCCAGCGCTTCCTTTTAAACCTCGTTTCATGAGCGTCATTTTACAACACTTTATTTTGATCGTCCACTTTAGACATTCTCCTAACTATAAGTAACTACATGTCAACTAGCAGTC
>NW_015676414.1:0-204 GCF_001515625.1 Sinocyclocheilus rhinocerous
TCAGAAGAATGTTCATGGGCACTGTTTCCCAAAGGATGCATATTACGGCATTCTAATATCTAAAGAACCTGATGGATTATCACACGAGTTTTCTTAAATTTGTTCTGTAGAGTGCCATTTTCGAAGGATCTGTTATTTTGGGAAGTCTTGGCAAATAGTTTTTTTTTTTTAATCGTTTCGAGATAAAAACGCGTTTCCAGCAGA
>NW_015676415.1:0-204 GCF_001515625.1 Sinocyclocheilus rhinocerous
TCATTAAAGGTCAGCAGCAAAGACATTGGTTAATAAAATGTGATCATATAGCCTACATAAAGGATTCTTTCTGTTATCTAACATATTTAATTATTGCATCATATTCTGAGTTTGCATTTCACTGTTTTTAGTCATTTTGAGGAATACTGATTCTGTTTTTGACCAAGTGGGATGAGTAAATGCATGTTCACATTTCATCTAGAA
>NW_015676416.1:0-204 GCF_001515625.1 Sinocyclocheilus rhinocerous
TCAGTTTTAGCTTAAATTTACCTTGGTTAGTTACCAAAGCAACATTTCTAATTTCCCTCTAAGTTTTTCATTTAATATTTGTATTGTTTGTATGTATTCTATTTGTATTTATTTTATTTCCACTTCATTCCAGTTACCGAAATCTATTTTTAATAGTTCTAGTTAACAATAACAGCTCTGTTCTGAATGTGAAGTGATAGGAAA
>NW_015676417.1:0-204 GCF_001515625.1 Sinocyclocheilus rhinocerous
TCAGTTTTTCAACCTGCTTGACTCCACACTGCTGATACTGGCTGTACATGATACTGTAAGCGCAGCAATGCACCCCAAACATGAACAGGTTTGTGTTTGAAATCTAGAAATATGAAGGGTCTGTATAATTTGTTCTTGTTTTGTCTTATTAGGTAGGACTTTAATAAACTAGGCCAGTTAGAAACGGTTAACTATAATGCGGCA
>NW_015676418.1:0-204 GCF_001515625.1 Sinocyclocheilus rhinocerous
TCCTGCCAGAAGAATTGTGTGAAACTTATTATGTCTGTTCCGTCTTTATCATCTCAGTGAGGTTTTATACATGCACATTAAAGCGAATGTAACGCTTTCAGACATTTCAGTGTGGATGATAAACTATTGGAAAAAACGCCTTGTTTGCTTCATGGTTAAAAAATGGCATCAACATCCGTTTATGTCATAACGTCATTTAACAAA
>NW_015676419.1:0-204 GCF_001515625.1 Sinocyclocheilus rhinocerous
CCATACTGAAGGAAGTTGTCCAGTCTCCCAAATTTGGTTAAACAGATTTAATATTATTTCTAACGAGTTATCGGTCATGTGTGCCAACATTTTATAACACACCCCATCTTTCCCCGGAGTAGTCTGTCGAGCACTAATTATCGCTCTTTTTAACTCAAACATGTTTAAAGGGGTCATATGATGCGATTTCAATTGTTCCTTTCT
>NW_015676420.1:0-204 GCF_001515625.1 Sinocyclocheilus rhinocerous
ATGATCAAATCATTCACTTCTACACTGGCCTTCGCTCATCCAAAGACTTCTTCGCACTTCTGACATATCTCACCACTGCTTGGAGTCTGAGAACACTGAGCCCTCCAACAGCTCTCCAGTTTTACTTAGTCTTAATGAAACTGAGACTTGGCCTCACTCCATAAAGATCTTGCCTTCAGGTTTCATTGCAGTTGTGCAACAATC
>NW_015676421.1:0-204 GCF_001515625.1 Sinocyclocheilus rhinocerous
TCAGACTTTTCGGGTCCACGCCGCACAAACCCCAAATAAAAGCGGCTCTACGCTGAGCCAGCAAGCTAGTGAAATCGCTTCATTTAGTGTGTCCTACAGTGTAAAATGTTTCATCGTCTGTAAACGCAGCGATATCTCGAGCTTGTATATATTAGCTACAACAACACTACATCGAAATTAAAAAGTGTCGCGAAATACATTTTC
>NW_015676422.1:0-204 GCF_001515625.1 Sinocyclocheilus rhinocerous
TCCTTCATCATCCTCGTTGCTGTTTTCCATTGTGTCGCCTGTCCCTGCTGCGCCCAATAGCTTCTTCTCTAATACGGGAGCCATCTTGAGTGGAGAGGCACAAAGGGAGGCGCACACTGAGTGCTTGAGGACCTCACATGAGACACTTCGCGAATTACCAATCCTACTACGGCGAAGGCCTATCTCATGAATATTAAATACATA
>NW_015676423.1:0-204 GCF_001515625.1 Sinocyclocheilus rhinocerous
TTTGATGTAAATATCCTTTTTTACCTTTATATAAATATATTTTTTTGCCCGTTTTTTTATTATATTAACTGTGCTAGTTACAAAGAATGATAAAATATTTTAAATATCAATTTTTATAATTTTTTTTTTAATTGAGATGTATAAATCATCTGAAAGCAAAATAAATAAGCTTTCCATTGATGTATGGTTTGCTAGGATATGACA
>NW_015676424.1:0-204 GCF_001515625.1 Sinocyclocheilus rhinocerous
CCGGGGCACGCCACCAGATGGTCTTCAGCCAGCTGGATGGCCTACGTCAGCGACGTCGGGCGGTGGCACTGGACCCACTCGGCCGTGCCCCGGGGTAGCCGAGCGATGAACTGCTCCTGCACAACCAGATCGACCACTCCCTCGATGTCGCGTTCCTCCGCCAACAGCCACTTGCGGCAAGCGTCCCGGAGCTGTTGGGCCATC
>NW_015676425.1:0-204 GCF_001515625.1 Sinocyclocheilus rhinocerous
TCCTGCCTTATTCTGTGATAAAAATGGGAAAAAGGTGTTTGTAGTAGCCTTTATAAACCGAGCATAAAATTGTCATTAGGAAAATACTGAACAAAAATATATATATATATTTTTTCAATTTTAAATCATTTTTTTATTGCAATAATAAACAACAAAGATTACAGTATGTACAAAAAAAAAAAAAAAAAAACAGTACGTACAAAA
>NW_015676426.1:0-204 GCF_001515625.1 Sinocyclocheilus rhinocerous
TTCAATTTACAGTCAGAGACAGAAGGGGAAAGAAAGAGAGAGAGCAAGAATGGAAAGGAAAAAGATAAAGGGTGAGCAATGAAAGGGTATTAATAAAACACATCATTTTGACCTCTAAATAGAACTGCTATCATAAATACCCGTCTTCATCATATGTCTCTTTCTAAACCACAGAGACAAGCTGCATGTGAATAAATGAGAGAA
>NW_015676427.1:0-204 GCF_001515625.1 Sinocyclocheilus rhinocerous
TGATTTGGCCAGATTTTCCAGCAGGGTGAAGTCTATGTATACATTGAATTTTATCGATTCCGATTCTGCTTATTGATTCTGATTCTTATCGATTCCTAGTTTTTATTCCAATAAGGTTAAAAAAAATCTAATAAAAAAAGTCAAACATTTAGATGCCAGACATATTTATTCTGTCTTTTTACAAAGCATTCTGTTGCAGCTGAA
>NW_015676428.1:0-204 GCF_001515625.1 Sinocyclocheilus rhinocerous
TCCATCCATTGTTCTATCTATCTATCCATCCATCCATCTTTTTATCTATCGTTTTATCTCTCATCCATTGTTTATCTATCCATCCATCCATTCATCCTTTTATCTGTCATTTTATCTATCATTGTATCGCTCCATCCATTGTTTTATCTATCTATCTAGCTATCCATCCATCCATCCATCCTTTTATCTGTCATTTTATCTATC
>NW_015676429.1:0-204 GCF_001515625.1 Sinocyclocheilus rhinocerous
TCTAAAGCCACTTAGAGTATATTCCATGTAAGCACAATGCTCTACAGTTTGAGCTACAGGAACACAATAATGTTATCCATTATATTGGTAAAATAATACATTTTCCAGGTAGGAACATTATGTCATCATTTACTCACTCTCATGTCATTCCAAAATATATTTTCTTTCTTCCATGGAACCATGGAACACAAAAGGTAATTTTTT
>NW_015676430.1:0-204 GCF_001515625.1 Sinocyclocheilus rhinocerous
AATTTTGCATCAGAGAAGCACTAACAGCATTCTAGCTGTGATTTAAGTAGTGCTAATATTGCCGTTTTGCTTGCAGGGCATACACAACACAACTCACAGTGGGCCTTTTAAACTCTCATTACGAATATTCACATGGCCTGGGGGAAGAACACTGAACTAATGTGTTAATTCAAGCACACTGATTTCACAACTCTGTTTAATTCC
>NW_015676431.1:0-204 GCF_001515625.1 Sinocyclocheilus rhinocerous
CTCTGGAGCGTGTGCACCTGAAAGTGTGATGTGTGCAGCAAACAGTCAATCACACGGAGCTCTGAGAGCATCGGTTTCATTTACTTCTCACAAGAGTCGGCGCAATTCACTTCTCTGTTAAAAATTAAGATATGCTGTTATTAAAACTACAATTAATTGAAATGCATTTACAAGGCAGGAATAAACACTGCTGCTGCAGCAAAC
>NW_015676432.1:0-204 GCF_001515625.1 Sinocyclocheilus rhinocerous
TCTAAAGCCACTTAGAGTATATTCCATGTAAGCACAATGCTCTACTGTTTGAGCTACAGGAACACAATAATGTTATCCATTATATTGGTAAAAGAATAAATTTTCCAGGTAGGAACAGTCTGTCATCATTTACTCACTCTCATGTCATTCCAAAATGTCTTTTCTTTCTTCCATGGAACCATGGAACACAAAAGGTAATTTTTT
>NW_015676433.1:0-204 GCF_001515625.1 Sinocyclocheilus rhinocerous
CATGCATCATCTTGGAAATAAAGCTTCTTGTCTTTAAGTCTGTATATTGTTATTTCTCTGAATGATGTTACAATGTGTATTTATTTATGATCTGATTGTACAACATCTATTTCAGACGTGCAAATTTGATGGCATTTTACTAGCATTACAGTTTCCATCGAAGTGAAATGTTATGCATTTATGTTGAATTAATTATTAATGTAA
>NW_015676434.1:0-204 GCF_001515625.1 Sinocyclocheilus rhinocerous
TCTAACAGAGAATGAAGGTTTTCAGCATATGTGAGCTTGCATTCTCTTAGTTTGTTTAGTTGCAATCACATAGTCTTACTGTTCACAGAAACACTAAACTAAACTTATTGTGCTTAGAAGCTCTAACATGCTCTTAAGCATAATATTCCTAACACTTTCAAATCTGTCTTTCTGCATTGCAAATAACATGTAATTTCACATGTT
>NW_015676435.1:0-204 GCF_001515625.1 Sinocyclocheilus rhinocerous
AAGAAACATACAAAGGTGTGTGAAATGGAGCCATAAAGATAAATGACAAATTTACGGTTTAAAAAACAATTTAATCCCCTGTTAAATCTTCAAATCCCAAAAGGCTTTCCATATCAGAGAAGCAGTGTTCATGTACAAAGTTTTCCTACAGTACGTGTGACAATAGTTCTGGGCCTCTGCAGACAGATTAAATAAATACAATCA
>NW_015676436.1:0-204 GCF_001515625.1 Sinocyclocheilus rhinocerous
TCACACACACACTCACTCACACTCACACACTTTCTCTCACACAGACACACTCGCTCACTTTCTCTCACACAGACACACACTCACTCTCTTTCTCACAGACACACTCACTCTCTTTCACACACACACACACTGTCTCTCTCTCACACACACACACACACTCGCTCACACAGACACACACACACTCTCTCACAGACACACACACAC
>NW_015676437.1:0-204 GCF_001515625.1 Sinocyclocheilus rhinocerous
CTTGTTTATGCTTTTATTTTAGTGTGATTTTTTTCACTAAACAAAGCCTCCAGTCTTTCACGTGCATCTTTAAAAAAATTGTGAGTGTAAAATGGTGGCGGCACGACAGTGTTTTAAAGCAGCAGTTGAGCTTGTGCCAGTCCTGCATATAACAAATACAAAACACAATATAAGATGCAAAAAAGAGACAATGTATGCCCTTCA
>NW_015676438.1:0-204 GCF_001515625.1 Sinocyclocheilus rhinocerous
GTGTTATTGTTTATATCAGTGTTAAGCTAAAGTAGCTGGCACTGTAGCATCTTTTGTTTCAGACAGACTGTTTTACACACTGCCCTCAGTACAATACAAACACATCACTGATCTGATCTTGAGTGATTTAGTGAGGCGAAATCAATAATCCTTAAAAACAGTAACTTATATCAGATGTATGATGTCTAGAGAGATCAATGCAGC
>NW_015676439.1:0-204 GCF_001515625.1 Sinocyclocheilus rhinocerous
TCTTGTATTGTTTTGCTGCCAAAAACAAAAAATAAAAAAGTTATAACTTCTTGGTTATTTCAAATTACAGAGGGTTCAAATACTACCCTATGTACTACCCATAATAAAAGGCATAAATCCCATGCCCTTTGGAGAGAGAATGATTAGATAAACTATTAACTAGCATAAAATTTACATAAAAAAGTTAAACTGTGTGTCACGGTC
>NW_015676440.1:0-204 GCF_001515625.1 Sinocyclocheilus rhinocerous
CACCCAATTACCTCAAATAATTCTACTTTCTGTGTCGGATAATTTCGAATTTTTAAAGACAGAGAGAAACATCCTAAAATCTGAAGTGTGAAAAGAGTGTGAATGACTTTCAGTTGCAGAAATCTGTGAATGTTTATACACAATAACAAGTCTTTAACTAGTATATTGATTCAGCTTTGCCAGGATCAAAATATCATCTTTGCA
>NW_015676441.1:0-204 GCF_001515625.1 Sinocyclocheilus rhinocerous
TCTGTTCATATGATTTAACCCTCATGTTCTTTTCATTTTTATTTCGCTCTAAAGGTTTTATTTGCATTCAGAGACGCCAGAAATGCAGCATGCTTCAGTCTTAAGATGTCTTAATTGAAACGAGACACTGGACAACACACACATATGCGCTGTAACATCGTGTATTAATATACTGTGTGTCAAAGACATCTGCAGCATACAATA
>NW_015676442.1:0-204 GCF_001515625.1 Sinocyclocheilus rhinocerous
TGAATGTTTCTTCAATCATGTCTTCACTCTCCTCTTTAATAAACATCTTTATTATAGTGTCACGTGGATCTCAGTTGAGTTTATCTGTGTTTAAGATGAGAATCATTAATAGAAAAAAAATAAATGCAAACTAAACCTCTGGGTGCGTCTCAAACAGCTCTAGTTCAGTAGTCAGCACACTATTGAGAAGGGTTTCCTACCATT
>NW_015676443.1:0-204 GCF_001515625.1 Sinocyclocheilus rhinocerous
TCGCACCCTGTATATATGACCTACATATTTTTTTCTTGAGATTTACCCAATTCACCTATTCAGACTCCAAATGCCTTTATCAATAAAATATGTGGTACATAACAGATTTATGAATGCGTGCAATAATACACAGGCAGGTGATGAAATATGAAAAACGTCTGCACTCCCTGAGTTTCTAAAAGTCTGAATGTGTCTATCTCTTTC
>NW_015676444.1:0-204 GCF_001515625.1 Sinocyclocheilus rhinocerous
TCGCTATATCGCAAAGACAGATTGCAAGCGATATAGTCGCAAATTTGACGATTCAATGCTTTATAAAACATTTTTACGAGAAGAGATTGAGAAAGTGACTGGAGACGTTGCTCAAGATGGCTGCGCGCATGGGGTATTGTACTCTCACACAGTGTTTAGAGTGCTAATAAGGCTGGTAGTTGTACTCCGAGACGTGCACAAGGC
>NW_015676445.1:0-204 GCF_001515625.1 Sinocyclocheilus rhinocerous
TCGTTAGATGCGTTACTCTTCATATTTATATTAGATACAAAACCGCACAATATTATTCTTAATTTAATTTATTAGTGTATACAGCCATGAAATGTAAGCGTTCAACGCATCATTACCTTTCACGCGTGAGCTCTCGGTTTGCTACTAAACGCTGTCGGCGTTCACGCATGCGCAGTACTTACAGGAAGACATCAGAGTAACAAA
>NW_015676446.1:0-204 GCF_001515625.1 Sinocyclocheilus rhinocerous
TCAGAGCTTCTGAAGCTCCGGGTGCGGTCCACGTATATGCGCAACACTCTTACGGGACACAGCAACGCCAAGGCTGCCACCTCCGAGGGCAGTGCTTGTAGGTTCACCACCTGATCACGAAAGGGCATGGTGGGAACCTTGGGCACTTATCCAGGCCGTGGTCTCAGGACAACGTGAGAGTAGGCCGGCCCGAACACAAGGCAC
>NW_015676447.1:0-204 GCF_001515625.1 Sinocyclocheilus rhinocerous
TCGGTTACTGCTTTAGCTGCTTTTTCACTTTTATGCACTGCAACAGCTGCAACTCCATCCCCCACATTCACAACCTCTTGAACCACGTCTCCACAACTGTGTAAAATGTCCATAGCATAATCTGCACTAGGCTGCACTAAAGGTCTTTCACTGTTGGCTTGCTCTTTCAAACAGTCTTCAATCTTTATCATATCATCCTTGTAA
>NW_015676448.1:0-204 GCF_001515625.1 Sinocyclocheilus rhinocerous
TTAAACACAGATAAAACGGAGGTCATAGTTTTTAACTCCTCAGACTCCAGGCATCAAAATCAATTTGATTTTAAGCACCTAAATTAATTTATTTCCCCTTCAGTGCGAAATTTGGGTGTAGAGTTGGATAATTCTTTGAAATTCAATAAACAGATCAGCTCTGTCGTAGGCTCCAGCTTCTTCTACCTTCGGTCCCTTTCTAAA
>NW_015676449.1:0-204 GCF_001515625.1 Sinocyclocheilus rhinocerous
AATCAATTTTTAAAATTGTGTTCAGCATGGTGGGCCGCGGGTTGAGAACCACTGAGTTAGACCTTTAGTAGTAGATACTTGTGCATTATTTGCTCTTTACAGGTGCAGACATGAAAGCTCCCAAGCAAAGAACTCATTGGACTAAGATGTGGAAAGACAATGCTGCACAATGAGCAACAACCAAGAACAGTATTCACTGATTAC
>NW_015676450.1:0-204 GCF_001515625.1 Sinocyclocheilus rhinocerous
TCCAAGTACTAACCAGGCCCGGCCCTGCTTAGTGAAGAAAACGCTTAAGCTTACAGCACCTGGTATAACCAGGCGGTCTCTCTTCCAAGTGCTATCCAGGACCAACCCTGCTTAGCTTCCGAGATCAGACAAGATCTGGCACAGACAGGGTGGTATGGACGTAAGCGGGAACTGCCACAAAGAGTGGGCTATTTAAAGATCAGC
>NW_015676451.1:0-204 GCF_001515625.1 Sinocyclocheilus rhinocerous
ATTAAAATGGCCTTGCTAAATGCAAGATCAGTATTGAACAAAACATTTTTACTGAATGACTTCTTTTTATCAAATAATTTAGACTTCTTATTTATTACCGAAACCTGGCTTACGGCTGATGATCTAAGCCCTCTATCTGAACGTTCCCCTGTACATTGCAACCATCAGTGTTGGGAAGGTTACTTTGGAAATGTAATAGGTTAC
>NW_015676452.1:0-204 GCF_001515625.1 Sinocyclocheilus rhinocerous
TTTAAAAGCAAGGATTATTGACTTTTCACAGGTGTTTTACACATATTTCAGTTATACTTTGTATTGTTTTGTGTTTTAAAGGAAATGTCTGTGAACTTCCTGGCAGGAAATTACCAGTGCCTTTTCCATTTTTCTACAGACGTTTTCTTACAGAATGTGTGCTGATTGGTTATCATTAAAAGTAGGCTGACCTGTGCTGTAGCA
>NW_015676453.1:0-204 GCF_001515625.1 Sinocyclocheilus rhinocerous
TTAAAATTCTACAAAAGACACATTTAATGTCCAAAAACAATTTTTGTAGCAAAATGTATATTTTACCCAGAATTATTGTGCTCCTATTCGATTGCGCTCTATCTGTTTAGCGCATGCACGCAGCAGCGCTCGTTCACTTGCATCAGCCTCGCCCACTCCTGACTTTCTAACATTTACAGATGAAAAATATACCTGTGACATGTC
>NW_015676454.1:0-204 GCF_001515625.1 Sinocyclocheilus rhinocerous
TCAATGTTGGTAATCATATTTGCATTTAAGTAGTGTTGACTTGTTTATTTTTAATCAGCATTTCATGTCATTTACTCTTGTTCTCTATTTTGTGATTTTCCTAATGTCAAATTTTAAGACAAAATTTAGAAAAGAAATAGAAAGAGAAAGATTCACTGGAAACACATAAAAATGTGCATTTGCAATTAGTTTCTGGAAATTGCA
>NW_015676455.1:0-204 GCF_001515625.1 Sinocyclocheilus rhinocerous
ATTAGAAAAGAGTTTAGCACACTTATGATTTCTGGTTTGTTTAAATAGCTTTAAAGGAATATTCAAGGTTAAATACAAGTTCAACCCAGATGCTATCAGATACAGTTAAGCATTGTAAGGGCTAATTGTTTTAGAACTGTACAGCTGCCCCACAGACTTCCACTATAAGTGCATTTCTGTCAATACTTGTTTGTGTTTGTTTTC
>NW_015676456.1:0-204 GCF_001515625.1 Sinocyclocheilus rhinocerous
GAGCCTTTTAGACAAGAATCCTTGCCTTGTCTAACATCTGCTCACGTCTTTACAAAACTGCAGGCATGGACACATTAGAAACACTACATATACTATTATGCAGCGTTTAATCAACCCATTCCTTACATTTAAACACGCAACATATGCCAGTAAAAACCCTCTAGAGGTAAAAACGAATTATTTTTACTTACGCTATAAAACGTT
>NW_015676457.1:0-204 GCF_001515625.1 Sinocyclocheilus rhinocerous
TCGTCATAAATATTTCCCTTTTTGAGTTGAAAAACCCTACATATATTATGTCCTTGATGCTAATTTCAACTGTCACAATTGTCAAAAAAAAAAAGTAAAAATGCCAGCGCTCCAGAAATGAAATGCAATTATGTCAGTAAATGTTGAAGAAAGAAGAAAAATTTAATAAATAGTAATAATAAATTAAATTAATAAAAACAAGAT
>NW_015676458.1:0-204 GCF_001515625.1 Sinocyclocheilus rhinocerous
TTACATTTTATATGAAGTGATTGCTTTGTCCTTGTCAAAATTAATAATTTTCATACAGACTTATTCAATTACATTTTTAAAGACCCACTCATACAAGTAATATTAAGAATACAAATTATTTTGTTCTGATTCATGTTCTCCATATGGCAAACTAAACTAAAATAAAAATGATAATAAAAAAATAACACATAAGATTGAAACTTA
>NW_015676459.1:0-204 GCF_001515625.1 Sinocyclocheilus rhinocerous
TTAATAGTAATATAAATCATATTATAATTATATAAATCATATATATAGCATAATTATCATTAAAGCCAGACAATTTTGTTGTATTTTTAAGGTACTTTATAGTGACCTTTAACTTGTAGGAAGAGAAACTGGGGGAATGACTTTTTTTGCGTCAGACAAGTGTCACTTTGCTCACATCTGATTGGTCCAATTTCGGTTTGAGAT
>NW_015676460.1:0-204 GCF_001515625.1 Sinocyclocheilus rhinocerous
TTACTGGTCATAATGATTTCAGGAGAATCCAGAATAAATCAAAATGTAACATTTATTTTGCCAGGCAGGATTAAACATCAATTAAAAGAATTTAAAATAATACATCACACAACTTGATCAGCAGAAAATACAAAACACAATTTAAAGCATAAAAAAACAATTTCAAAGAGTCAGCATACCTGGCAAATAGAGAGAGACACACAG
>NW_015676461.1:0-204 GCF_001515625.1 Sinocyclocheilus rhinocerous
ATGAACAATCACTACTTCCCTTTCTAAACACTTCTAACAGTAGAAGCCTAAAACAGCCCCACAAATAACATGTATTCTGAAATCCAGAATTAACATTTTGAACACTTGAACTTATTAGAAATATGCTATTCAGCATATTCTATTCGTTATATACAGTATATTATAATCGGTGATAGTACAAAAAACTGGTGTGAACAGCCACCA
>NW_015676462.1:0-204 GCF_001515625.1 Sinocyclocheilus rhinocerous
TTACAATAGGGTTTCAGCACTGCGTGCTTGAACCCCTAAATATAGATGGAAGTAATGGTTAAAGGGCCAAACACACTAACGGTAAAAAAAAGGATAAAAATTGACACGAAGAAACTGATATGGCAGGCATGGTGAGGATTCGACGTTTCATGTTTGGTAAAAAATAGCTAATTTTGTTTAAGAGTTATAGCCATTTTGAATCTT
>NW_015676463.1:0-204 GCF_001515625.1 Sinocyclocheilus rhinocerous
TTATTGTCCTGAGTTTTAGCAATATGTTATTAAAAAGACATTCAAAATTGTCTCATTATCAAAGTGTTTTTTTCTCTCGATTACTGTTTTTTCAATTGTTATACTTCAAATAGAAATTCAGCTGTACAGAATTTCATTTGATGCATCACTACACTCTCTTTTTTTGACTGTTTGTGCTGAATTAATACGGGACAAACTGAAGGA
>NW_015676464.1:0-204 GCF_001515625.1 Sinocyclocheilus rhinocerous
TTAATTTGATCCTGCTGGATCCTGTTCCGGAAAATGTCCGATTTTGGATTTTTGCGTTCCGGTAGGCCTGTTTGTTTTTAAAAATCCGGCATTTACAGTGCATTAGATTGTGACAGTGTGTGCGTGCATATGAGGACGGAGCGAGCGCGGGTTTGGCTATTGGAGGTTATTGCTCACGTCTCATTCGGCACAAATCCAAATGTT
>NW_015676465.1:0-204 GCF_001515625.1 Sinocyclocheilus rhinocerous
CAACTCTACCATAGCCATGGGAGTTGCCCCAAGGACGTCTTGATGGCTGTCAGTGACATTATCCCTTTCGGCCAAGGGCCTGAGCTGCATACCCTATAAGAACTTACCTGTTAAGGGCTTGGCTAGGAAGCCCAAGCCTAGGGCAGAGGTCAAGGCTTTGAATCAGAAGAAAGAGATTCCTTTAAGGGGATACGGCCAGGTGTC
>NW_015676466.1:0-204 GCF_001515625.1 Sinocyclocheilus rhinocerous
TGTCTCTCAAATTCTAAAAACTTGCTCCAGGTGAGATTCGAACTCTCAACCTCGGCATTGCTCTGCTACATACTGCCTTAAAAGAACCACAAGCAGACCCATCGCGCCACTGGAGTTGCTGATTATTTGCACCACTGGAGCTGTTGACTCAAATGCATGTTACCAAATACTATGGTCTTTAGTTAGACTGATTTTAAAAACTAC
>NW_015676467.1:0-204 GCF_001515625.1 Sinocyclocheilus rhinocerous
TTAAAGTCAGTACAACAAATATTATGTTGCATAAATAATTTGCCACTTAAATAATTGTTTTTTTTTCATATTTATTATTGCATTAACGACTATTTGGGGGAAAATATGCTTAATTAGAAAAATAATGTCACAATGCAGAAAATTTGGTCCTAAAACAGGCTTCATTTTCTTTATGCAGAATAACTTTTTTATTTTTGCTTTGAA
>NW_015676468.1:0-204 GCF_001515625.1 Sinocyclocheilus rhinocerous
TTATTACAGTATTTATTCATCTTTGTTAATGTTAATGAAAAAAAAATTTGTTAGTTCACAGTGCATTACTAATGTTAACAAGCACAACTTTTATTTGTATAATACATTAGTAAATTATGAAATTAATATGAACTAAGATGAATAAATGCTGTGGAAGTGTTGTTCATGCTTAGTTCATGTTAACTAGAGTACTTAACTCATGAA
>NW_015676469.1:0-204 GCF_001515625.1 Sinocyclocheilus rhinocerous
TTAGGGATGCAAAAGGCACCGATTTCGTGGAATGACCCATAAATAGATCAGACTACCAAATCATATGATACACATGCTGTAAATTCTAAAATATTTTTAAATATCTTAATATTTCTCTTACACGGATTTCTGTTCACAACTATACTATAACACATTCCGCGATACAAAAAAAGGCTTTTGGCCATCTAACAAAACTACATGCAT
>NW_015676470.1:0-204 GCF_001515625.1 Sinocyclocheilus rhinocerous
TTATGTCATAACAGAATGTCTGAATTTAGTAAGTCTATGGAAGATATAGAGGTTTTTAATTATAAGTTATGTGAAATTCTTCAGAGTACTGCTGAAGAAGTAATATGTAAGAAGAAGGCTAGTAACAGGAGGAAAGCCGTCCCATGGTGGAATGAGGACTGTAGTGAGGCAATAAGTAAAAGGAATAAAGCACTTAAGAGAGTA
>NW_015676471.1:0-204 GCF_001515625.1 Sinocyclocheilus rhinocerous
TTCACCAAGCTGATTACTCACTAAAAACTCACACAGATCATGTTTTCAGGACATTTTAAGTGTTATTTTGACGTAACGACGTAAATATATAAGTATGTGAGTTCTTTACTTACTTTTTTAAATGAGTCTTCCCTTTTATCATGCCATTATACTGTTCATTCAGACTGATTCATGAACGCTGAATGCGCACGAACAAAAGAGGCA
>NW_015676472.1:0-204 GCF_001515625.1 Sinocyclocheilus rhinocerous
TTATGAATTTAATTGCACTCATGCCACCTCTAATCCTCATTAAACACCTGAAAATGTACCTACAAGCCACTTGTGTTCTTCTGTGCCACCTCTGTAATAAATGTATTAATACTAATTGCATATGATTGGTAACTTATTTATCTTATTCTACTCCTATTATTTTAAATAGAAATTTAAAAAAGCTTATAAACATAAATTTTTGAA
>NW_015676473.1:0-204 GCF_001515625.1 Sinocyclocheilus rhinocerous
TTCACCTTGTATTGTGGCGTGAGTCTCTTCAGCTCATCCAGATGAACATCGACTCCCATCACTCCTAAAATCAGCTGATTCTGAACACACAAACACTGACATCAATGATATGAACACAACAGAGTTCATAGCCAGTGCTGATCCATCAGTGACTGAGCATCACCTGAGAGTTTCCGTCCACAGTGAGGTTGAACACCGGCATCG
>NW_015676474.1:0-204 GCF_001515625.1 Sinocyclocheilus rhinocerous
CCATAAGACCTGTCCTCGCTGAGGAGTGTTGCCATAGGTACTGTCGCCCCAGGGCACACTCGTAGCCATGTTCATCATCTCTCTGGGCTTTTTTGTTATGGTTGGATGTTTTTTTAAATTTTATTTTCAGTGCTGCTTTTGTCTTGGAGGGGATCCTCACACTGATACACTCAGTTTTTCGAGTTTCCTCTTGGATTTACTAAC
>NW_015676475.1:0-204 GCF_001515625.1 Sinocyclocheilus rhinocerous
TGTAGTTTGTTGGGTCATACTGTCCAGGCATGACATCTACAGGTATAGAGGCCTATAGGGAACAAATCACAAATTACAGAGACTTCAAAACATTTTATATTGTTATCGTGGGCACTTCAAAATACCGTTAATAATTATATATTTCTAATTATTCTGATGTTTTGAATGCATTTTAAGAATACTTTTAGCATCAACTGGTTAAAA
>NW_015676476.1:0-204 GCF_001515625.1 Sinocyclocheilus rhinocerous
TTCATTTTAATTTAAAATAATTTAATTTAAAATAATTCATTACACTTATAAAAATGAAATGTTCTTGCATTACGGTAATAAGAATTGGAGACATGGTTAATTTTCGCTTAGCAAAATATAAAATAAAAAAAATCATTTAATTATTTTTTTCGTAAAATGTGAACAGCTCTCGACACGCCATGAGATATACCCCCACAGACTTCC
>NW_015676477.1:0-204 GCF_001515625.1 Sinocyclocheilus rhinocerous
TACTTCTGGTATGAAACAAGGTCTCAGGACTCTCAGCTTTCAAATGTTGTAGTACTGCATTTAGTAAATAGTATAAATCTAAAAAAATTTTCATCATGAGAACAGAATGAACAGTAATGCATTAAATAATATTAACTAGCAATGAGCAGTAGCCTATATTTATAATATAATATAATTAGTTTTCATGTTAGCTGAGGTCAGATC
>NW_015676478.1:0-204 GCF_001515625.1 Sinocyclocheilus rhinocerous
CCTTCTTCTTACACTTTCAGATAAACATCATTTACTATTTTTAATAATTTCTTCCCTTGTGGGGACTGCAGGCCAGTGCCCACAATGTCAAAAATGTCAGGTTTTACTATCCTTGTGGAGACCTTTGGTCCCTCACACACACACACAGACACACACACACTGACACACACACACATACACATACACATACACATACACATACAC
>NW_015676479.1:0-204 GCF_001515625.1 Sinocyclocheilus rhinocerous
TTCCAACACACATTTATGTTCAAACAACAACAAAAGTTAATTTTGTATCCGATGACCCCTTTAAATGAACATTTTAATCATTTAAAGAACCTTTTTCACTATAAAGAGGCTTTTGTTGAATGTTATGTTTCCATGGATGTTAAAGGCCCCTCATGGAACCATAGATGTCAATAAAGAACTTTGATTTTTAAGACTGCACCATCA
>NW_015676480.1:0-204 GCF_001515625.1 Sinocyclocheilus rhinocerous
AATCATGCGTTTACATTTCCATCTCCATTATAAAAAGACATCGCTGTCGGTGTCAGAGGGTGTTTCCCTCTGCTCTCCCCTCCTCAGTCTCTACCTCTACTCCTAAACCTAACCATTTCTCAATATAAAGCACAGGATATAACAAGCAGATAAAAATAGAATCACTCTCTTCTTTATATGAAGATATTGTATGACTTTAGAAAA
>NW_015676481.1:0-204 GCF_001515625.1 Sinocyclocheilus rhinocerous
AAGGAAAAAATGAAATCGCATCATATGACCCCTTTAAAGACAGCATACAAAGCACAGACATCTTAAAGACACAGGTCAAAAAAATGACCCATTTAGAGCATTTTGTTGTTTAAAAAAAAGCCTAAAGCTGCAGTGACTATAGTGATATTTCAGCTAAATAAAAAAATTGTCCATTGTTAACAGTGTAGCAATGAAACACAGAAG
>NW_015676482.1:0-204 GCF_001515625.1 Sinocyclocheilus rhinocerous
TTCAAACAATAAATGCCGTTTTGGCACTGTTTAATGTGGAGTGATTGCTGTAGCGCGGCGCGGCGCACCCATAGACGCGGCAGTGCGAGGCGCACGTGAACTGATCATCTCCTCCACATGAATACCAGTTTTAGCACAAAATAAACATGACTAAAAATTTGAAGGCAAGTTAAAAGAAAGAGTACAACTTTACAATCCGTATCC
>NW_015676483.1:0-204 GCF_001515625.1 Sinocyclocheilus rhinocerous
TTCCTTCCAAAAATGCAAGATATCACCTTTCTGAGACAAACAATGGGCAAGGTCTCAAATGATTACTGAGGGCAATTTCTGAAATTATACTATTCCAGAAAAAGGGACAAATCTTAATAATAAAAGCCGTCATTGTTTCACATTTCATTCAGAAAGGATCACCTCAGTTTCTACCAGCTCTGAAAAGAAACGCATTACTACAGT
>NW_015676484.1:0-204 GCF_001515625.1 Sinocyclocheilus rhinocerous
TTCCGGAAAGCAGCAGATGTGTTTATGCAGATGTTGCTCAGCCAGGTGTGTGTGTGGCTGAGGGGAACAGACAGACAGGAGTGATGGATACTGCTTGGTTTTCGGCCCGGTGCTTTCACCGGCTACACACTGTGAGTAAGCTGCTATGTGTTTGGATCATTTTTTTGATCCCTACATCTCTCTCTCTCTCCACTCCATTGCGTT
>NW_015676485.1:0-204 GCF_001515625.1 Sinocyclocheilus rhinocerous
TTCCTGCAGGATGGTAAGGCGTGGTTCGAGACTTCTCCACCTTATTCTCCACCTTATGAAACTGGAGGCAATCGGCGGTACATCTTTAGCAGACTGGCAACGTTCACACTGCCTACACCAACGGGCCACCTCTCCGGACATACCGGGCCAATAGCAGCGCTGACGAACCAACTCAGTCGTACGTTCAATGCCCTGGTGTCCGTG
>NW_015676486.1:0-204 GCF_001515625.1 Sinocyclocheilus rhinocerous
TTCAGATCGCTAGTTTGCATTTTGGTAGCCTATCCATCCACTGAGACTAGATATGCAAACGCCCCTTATCCGATTACAATCCAATGACAGGGACGTACATTTTGAAGGACAAGACAGTAGCCTATAGGATGTATATTGAATGTCCGGTAGTCCTCAAACAACATTATAGTCCCATCTCGTCTTGTTAACGAAGACGCGGCATAA
>NW_015676487.1:0-204 GCF_001515625.1 Sinocyclocheilus rhinocerous
TTCTAAGTTTTGAAGTTTTGATATTAGCCTATAGTTCTAATTTGTCATGATTTGTTTTGGATATCGTACTCAAACAAAGGATTGAAAAAAATTATAATATTACAAATACGAAGAACAAGATACAGTGCTGTAATTTGATTAGGATCATATTTGTTATTATGATTCTAACGTCAGTTTTATTCAGATTCAGTAGTTTTATACATA
>NW_015676488.1:0-204 GCF_001515625.1 Sinocyclocheilus rhinocerous
TTCATATTGAAACTATTGAAAATACACAACATAGTAAGTTGATCCGCATATGACAGCCTCTGAACTTGGTCAATACTAATCTTATATAGCCTACAGGCACTGGACTAAAAATACATTCAATCAGTCATCTCTCCCAAAATGAATTCAGCGGGTAATCTCGTTAATGCTATAAAATAATTACAACAATAAAATAAAATTTCATCA
>NW_015676489.1:0-204 GCF_001515625.1 Sinocyclocheilus rhinocerous
CATTTGAAAGAAATATATTCGATGATCTGTGTCCTCTGAGGTGACTTCTTACCTCTTTTATCATGGATGGATGATGTTGTGGAATTTCTCATAATGATGTTTCTGTTCTTCATCTTAATTCTTCATCATGGTTTCACAGAAAAACCTGCCGCTTCAGATAAATTAATCAAAAATTGTGAAACTTTCAGATGCACATTGTTCAGT
>NW_015676490.1:0-204 GCF_001515625.1 Sinocyclocheilus rhinocerous
AATGCATTTCTTCACCATTTCTTTGATTTGCAACACTTCACCTTTTAAAGAAAAGATTTTATTTATCTATCTATCGTCTTTCTGTCTAAAAAGCATTTGTACATATTTTCAATCAAAACTATTTTAATTTTAATTTAATTTACATGAATTTAATTTACATTTAAATGAAAAAAAATGTATAAAAACTAAAATAAAAATATTACA
>NW_015676491.1:0-204 GCF_001515625.1 Sinocyclocheilus rhinocerous
TTCTGTAATGTGAAAAAAATCTTAAAATTCTTTATTTAAAAAAAAATTGCATTACAGTAATTTTACTGTAATATTGTAAAAAAATAAAAAAAAATAAAAAAAAATACAGAATTTTAGCAATAAGAATCTAATGAAGAACAATCTAATATTAACAATTATTAATAATAATAATTAATCAAAAACTCAAAAATAAAGCATCCAGAA
>NW_015676492.1:0-204 GCF_001515625.1 Sinocyclocheilus rhinocerous
TTCCTTGCAAAATTGTTTAAATTGTCTTATTTTACTGAATTACAAACCTTACATTGAAATTTGTTAAAATGTATATATGCAACTGCAGAGTTTTGTGAGGTTAGGTATTTTGTTTCGTTCTTCTATTTCTTTTGATACTATGCATACAAATATAATAACGCCTCTACTACATGACAGATATCACTGGAAAAAAGAGGCAAAAAC
>NW_015676493.1:0-204 GCF_001515625.1 Sinocyclocheilus rhinocerous
ATAAATGATCTTTTAAACATGACAGTCTAGATCTATTTAGGGGCCGTAACCTTAATGCACTAAAAATCACATGGTTTCGTTTTTTATTAGTACATAAAAGAAAAAATGATGTATATATATAAAAAAAATCACATTAAACATTAAGGTCTTTCAAAGACAAATATTCCTGTCTGTATTAGTAAGTAAACTTAAGCATTAACTAAC
>NW_015676494.1:0-204 GCF_001515625.1 Sinocyclocheilus rhinocerous
TTTAAAGACTTTAAAGGAGTTTTTGTCTCCTATTTCACAAAAAAATTGTGTTTTTAAATACTGTTAAATAAACAGTGGCATGCCATCAAAAAATATCATATTAAGTTCTTGTTTCATAAATATTAATATTTTAACTGGACAAATAAAGAAAAAATTATATGTGTGTGATGATATATAAAAACATTTTTAAATAATAGGATTTTC
>NW_015676495.1:0-204 GCF_001515625.1 Sinocyclocheilus rhinocerous
TTTAAAATATATTTCAACAGTCCTACAGTCCTTTTAAAATGTCTTTTCAATATGTAAATATTCTGATATATTATGACATATATACACTATCCTATATGATGAGAGACTCGCACAGTAATTCATAACACCAAAATATAGTTTAAAAAGCCAAATAAGACCAAAAATGAACCCCTCTGAAAGTATAGAAAATTAATGGGAGCTAAA
>NW_015676496.1:0-204 GCF_001515625.1 Sinocyclocheilus rhinocerous
TTCCCTACCCCATCCTTAAATATTACTTGTTCTTTTTCACATACCGCTCTCTTTATTAAAATTGCTACACCACTCCCTACTTTCTCTTCTCCATTATTCACATAAATATTACCATCCAATTTTGTTTGAAACCTTTCAACACTTTCATTTTTCCAATTGGTTTCTTGCAATACAATCATATCAGCTACTTTGCATAAGACCCCC
>NW_015676497.1:0-204 GCF_001515625.1 Sinocyclocheilus rhinocerous
TTTAACTAATCCAAAATGTATCCAAATACTGGTTAACTAATCTATTACCCACCCAAACACAAAATAACTTTATCCATAACCCACCGAAATACATCTTAACTAATCAGTAACCCACTCAAACACGGGTTAACTGATCCCACACAGACAGGTTAATCAGGTGTGTGTGTGTGTTTCAGATGGTGTTCGTCAGCAGCACGATGAAAG
>NW_015676498.1:0-204 GCF_001515625.1 Sinocyclocheilus rhinocerous
GATTCCAATGGAGTATAATGTTACTAAGTTTAAAGAGCATATAAAAGCACGGCACACACAAATATTAGATACTGTTTAATCAATATCAAAGGGATAGTTCAATTAAAAACCGCTTTACTCAGCCTTGTTGTTGTTGTCCCAAACCTGAATGACTTTTTCTTAAGTGGAACACAAAGGAAGATATTTTGAAGACCGCTGGTAACC
>NW_015676499.1:0-204 GCF_001515625.1 Sinocyclocheilus rhinocerous
TTTAATGATGTTAGTAAGTTTTAATGGGTCAGTTTTCTTTACTCCGCCTTCTCCCTCAAAACGTACTACCACATTGAACAATTCTGACCTCAAATCATTTACCTCAACTTCTTTTCCTTCACTCTCCATTCCACCCAAACTATCTGAATCATTTTTCTTGCCAATTTCTTGGTTCTGGATCCCCTCAACACATCCTCCCATTCA
>NW_015676500.1:0-204 GCF_001515625.1 Sinocyclocheilus rhinocerous
TTTAATGGCCGATGCCGATATTGAGAAATCAATCTGGCCGATATATACAGTATGTGATAATAGTAAATGAGAGACATGCAGAAAATTGGTGAAACTAAATAAACATTTATTATGCATAATATTTATTAAAACCTAAATTAAAAATGTAAACAATTGAGATAGCATTTAGTGCAGCCTTTCCTTTTCTTTTGCTGAAACATCTAC
>NW_015676501.1:0-204 GCF_001515625.1 Sinocyclocheilus rhinocerous
TTTACATACTATGATATGATTCAATATAAAATAGTGAAAATCTATGTAATATGCTAAATTGTCTACAATTAATACAGTACAGGGTTGGAAATTAACAGGGACTTGTCAAAAATACCAACGAAATCGACAAAAATGCCCCCCAAATTCAAGGTAAGGGGGAAAAAAATGCCCCTGCACAATTAAGATTCTTGAGCATTCTATCAC
>NW_015676502.1:0-204 GCF_001515625.1 Sinocyclocheilus rhinocerous
TTTATGTTTTAATATTTGCATGCACAAATGAGTTTAAATACAGCACGTGCATGCATGTTTGGGATGCATCACTAACCTACTGCTCACTGCATACACAGCATATACAATACTGTGTAGTCCATACTACGTGTCAAATATTGCATTATGCTTTAATATTTACATGCACAAACGAGTTTAAATACAGTATGTGCATGCATGTTTGGG
>NW_015676503.1:0-204 GCF_001515625.1 Sinocyclocheilus rhinocerous
TTAGTTAAATCTTTAAATAAAGTTAAATGAAGTTGAAGAACTCAATTGGAGTGTTTTATATTTTTTGCATACAAATTTGTACACATTTCTGAATTTGTATATATGTTTCTGTTTTTATCCTGACATTTTTATTTGGATGTTTTTCATTATGGTATTATATATATATATATATATATTTCTAGTTCTTTGTCCATAGGTCAAGGC
>NW_015676505.1:0-204 GCF_001515625.1 Sinocyclocheilus rhinocerous
CTGGCTAACATTTATCCAGTAGCCCATTCAGCATAATGATGTTAGTAAGAAAATACATTTCTGAGTTGGAGTTTCATTTTAGTTTAAATATTAGGAAGACACATTTTTTCATTTTTAGTGTTTTGGATAGTGACTCTGGGTCAGTGATCACATGACAGTTCAGTTGTGACATATCTCTGTATGTTTCTGTCAAAAGCCATTCAA
>NW_015676506.1:0-204 GCF_001515625.1 Sinocyclocheilus rhinocerous
CACGGTTAAAAAGTTAACTTCTTTGCTTAAAATATATATTTTTTTTAATTTCATCAGAAATATTGCACTTTCACATAAACACAAAATAAGAGAAAGTCAACTCGCATGGTTTGCTCGCAGATTTAATCGCAGCAAACAGCACAAACGGCCGCTTTAAAGAAAGCAGACTGGTTGCATTTCACTTTTATTTGCGCAGAACATCTC
>NW_015676507.1:0-204 GCF_001515625.1 Sinocyclocheilus rhinocerous
TTTAAAATATATTCAAATAGAAAACTCTTATTTTAAATTGTAATATTTCACAATATTTCTGATTTTACTGCATTTTTGATCACACAAATGTAGCCTTGGTGAGCAAAAGAGACTTCTTTCAAAGACATTAAAAAAGCTTACAGACCCCAATCCTTCGTTGCATGAATATTCACTTTAAGCCACAGAAACAAATATATTAAAAAA
>NW_015676508.1:0-204 GCF_001515625.1 Sinocyclocheilus rhinocerous
TTTCTGGGATTTGAAACTTGGCTTTGTAGAAACTTTTATGAGATTTTTACTGGGAAGATTTGGGTCTCCAAATAAATGGTACAGCTGATGCTGCCTGTAAGCAGGCTCAGGAAGATGTGAAGTTTTCTGTGAAGTTTTCGAAGAATAGCCAATTCTTACATTTTTGTGTCATAACCACCTTCTAAAGATGAATGCATGAAGTTC
>NW_015676509.1:0-204 GCF_001515625.1 Sinocyclocheilus rhinocerous
TTTCTGGGATTTGAAACTTGGCTTTGTAGAAACTTTTATGAGATTATTACTGGGAAGATTTGGGTCTCCAAATAAATGGTACAGCTGATGCTGCCTGTAAGCAGGCTCAGGAAGATGTTCAGTTTTCTGTGAAGTTTTCGAAGAATAGCCAATTCTTAAATTTTTGTGTCATAACCACCTTCTAAAGATGAATGCATGAAGTTC
>NW_015676510.1:0-204 GCF_001515625.1 Sinocyclocheilus rhinocerous
TACTGACCTAACTGACGATAATTATCATGTATGAACACATATATTATCTGAGTGGTAGTTTTACATTTAGTTTGTATTTATTCTGTATTAAATAGTATTGACTAGGAAGATGAAACATGGCGTCCAGATTTTGAGACCGAGTCGGTGTCATCTTTAGTGGAATATGACACCAAAGAAGTAGACTCAGACTCTGATGACAGTGAT
>NW_015676511.1:0-204 GCF_001515625.1 Sinocyclocheilus rhinocerous
TTTTACCCCATTAACAAACCCATCCCAAACTAGTCCCCAACTATGGCCTTAAGGTCACAACTTGGCTATAATTAAATACAATTAAAACATTCCTCATTATATAATGATGAGAAAACTAGATAAATAAAATACACTGAAATAAAATAAATAAATAAATCCCATCTTATAACACATCACATTTACACTTTCACAATCAGCATGTTT
>NW_015676512.1:0-204 GCF_001515625.1 Sinocyclocheilus rhinocerous
GTTCCAAACAACTCTGTGCTGTCAATCTGTTTGATTAGGTTTCAGAAGGATAGACAGCAGTTGTCTGGTAAACGTTAAGACAATATGGGCATCGACTATACTTTACAGTAGCATTTCATTCTGGGGAGAGATAAAGAGACAATGTTAATATGTTTTTCCTGAGTTTAGCCCTCAAGTATTAAACGCCTGCTATACCTTGGCTGC
>NW_015676513.1:0-204 GCF_001515625.1 Sinocyclocheilus rhinocerous
TTTAACCCATCCAAGTGCACACACAGTAGTGAACACACACACCCGTAGCAGTGGGCAGCCATATTGCTGCAGCGCCCAGGGAGCAATTGGGCGCCTTGCTCAAGGGTCTCACCTCAGTCGAGGTATTGAAGGTGGAAGAAAGCGATGGTTATTCAATCGCCCCCACCTACAATCCCTGCCGGACCTGAGACTCAAACCCACAAC
>NW_015676514.1:0-204 GCF_001515625.1 Sinocyclocheilus rhinocerous
TTTTACTGTGACTTTACTCCCGAAAACCATGGTAAAATCCCTGTAATGCATGGTTTAAAATGAGATTTTACAGCTGAAACTTTCCAAGATATAAATATCCATCAACAAATGTTCAAAAATTTGGGATAATTTTCCATACAGTAAGACAAAAGGGAAGCTGAGGAGGAAGGAGAGGGAATCCTGTGACAGCGGGAATCTCTCCTC
>NW_015676515.1:0-204 GCF_001515625.1 Sinocyclocheilus rhinocerous
GATACATATAAAGTTAATAATTTATTATAAACTAACTTTTAAACCTCCGCATGTCTCTTGTAATGTTTAATGTATGTAAGTAGAGATAATTTCGTTATAATAGGTGTTTATTTATGGGGGAATTGAGAACCACATAAGTACAATAAACACACACAAAGCACAATCCTTATACTGTACAGGAAGAGGCAGAAAAACCAAAGGCCT
>NW_015676516.1:0-204 GCF_001515625.1 Sinocyclocheilus rhinocerous
TTTTATGTGTCTGGGTTTCAGAAATGTCTTTGTTCTCTTGTGACTGACTTTTGAATAAGGATTTGGAATTTTGGAGTTTTTCATTTCGAAATCCTTTATGTTTGTGACATTACACCATAACTTTGCATATATGTTTCCTGTTTAGTAGATTGAGGAATTAAAAATGGAATCGCTTTTTAAATAATTTGTAATGGTTTATATTAC
>NW_015676517.1:0-204 GCF_001515625.1 Sinocyclocheilus rhinocerous
GATTGGAGTCTCTACAGATACCAGCAGCTCATCGGCTCAATCTGATCAGATCCCTGGAGAACTGAGGGTGTTATACCTGGCAACACCGTCTGTTTTAAAGGTGCACTGGGTCATTTTTTCATGCAAGGTTTCACCTTCTTGTAGAATAAAAACAGCTTACTAGAATACTAATATGACTAGAGTCTCATGAATGGATCAGAATCA
>NW_015676518.1:0-204 GCF_001515625.1 Sinocyclocheilus rhinocerous
ACCTATTTCCTATCCATTAAAAGTGTTAAAAGATGAGAGTGGCCTCTAGGGACAAAAGAGGAAGAGGAAACCATATCGCACACACACATACAAACATTCCAACACAAGCAGGATCAGAGGCAAATGTGATTTTATGACCCTATTACTTAACATCTGCTGAATTACTGAATTTGTATAAGTATAAAACTGCCATTAATTCAAAAC
>NW_015676519.1:0-204 GCF_001515625.1 Sinocyclocheilus rhinocerous
TTTTTTTACTGTTCCTCGTTTTCAGGGTTATTGGTCAAATTTAGGGTGTTAGACAAAAGTCACCTATTCTACTCAATGAGTATGACTTAGCATAGAGGACCTCAGTGGCCTGATACTATGGAGTGAAGTGTTGCCTTAAGTATCTACTGATTTTGTCACTTGATTTTAGAAACAAATGCTGTTAAAGGGATAGTTCGCCAAAAA
>NW_015676520.1:0-204 GCF_001515625.1 Sinocyclocheilus rhinocerous
TTTTTTCATGCCAACATTCAAAGTTTGTCTGGGCAATTTCCAAGTTGTAATTACAGAATATGTCTTTGTTGTCATTTTAATTTCAATTCGTTTTATTCCATAAACACATTCCCAATTCAGTTCTAAATGGTGCACAACCCTGCTCTTCGGAGACTGTTTCTGTACAATTTCAGCTGGCTAGCTAGCTTCCTCCACATTTTTTTT
>NW_015676521.1:0-204 GCF_001515625.1 Sinocyclocheilus rhinocerous
GGACAAATGACAAAGAAAATATTTTACAATTATTTTAGACAAAAACTACAGCAAGTGCATTTGCTTTTAATAAAAGCAAAATTCATTTTTTTATTTTATATAACTCATTCAAATATAATGGAGATGAACAGGGACATGCAAACTCCTGATATTCTGACAAAAAAATATTTTAAAATAAAATGTATGTTGTTTATCTATCTATGC
>NW_015676522.1:0-204 GCF_001515625.1 Sinocyclocheilus rhinocerous
TGAGTATGTTTTGATTTAAAGGTCAGAAGCTATAGCTTTCATGACTAAAAAAAATCTCAAACATTACACTTGTAAATTTATATATACAGATTTATTCATTAATTTGTAATATGTTTTTTTTGTTGTTTAAACGAATTATGAGCTCTAAATGATTTTCAAAATTTTTACAACTCTTTTGCCTTGGACCAGTGGTTCTCAAACCCC
>NW_015676523.1:0-204 GCF_001515625.1 Sinocyclocheilus rhinocerous
GGGGAAAACGTGACAAAAGAGATGGCTCTGTTTAAAGCCGACACAAAGCTGGGAGTTTTTAAAAATTTTTTTTTACTGTGGCTTGATGTTTGTTCACAGGATTTAATGTGCATTGCTCTGTATTTTTCTTTTCTTGTCTCTTTTCGCCGACCCCTTTCTCCTCTACAAGAAAGGGCCCCCCCCCCCCTCTATCTCTTCAGGTCA
>NW_015676524.1:0-204 GCF_001515625.1 Sinocyclocheilus rhinocerous
TTTTGATGTTAACCAAGGTTTCCTATGATACCTGGAGAAAGCTATCCATTATCATCATCTCAATGGTAGCTGCTGAAGTGGAATGGAATGTACAACACACATTTTTTGGCTACTATCCTGTGCTTGGTGTAAAAATCAGCAGGAAAGGGAAAAAAAATGGTTTACTTACATCATCTACCAGCAGGCTAACTTGACCAAGCTAAC
>NW_015676525.1:0-204 GCF_001515625.1 Sinocyclocheilus rhinocerous
TTTTTTTTATTCTGGAAGTGAATTAATCCTTCAATTACATCTATGGAGCCTAGGGTAAAGCATTCTCACATACCTTGATGTTTTCAGAGGGATTCTCTGCATGCTTGGGTCTTCTGATGGAACTCATGTTTTCACCTAGAAAAGAGGTGAGGAATTCAGTGAATTTCAGTTTAACTGTCATGCTGAGTACATTGTGTAAAGACA
>NW_015676526.1:0-204 GCF_001515625.1 Sinocyclocheilus rhinocerous
TTTTGTCAAAATCACTCATGAGGTCATTGATCTTACAGTTTTTCTTGATTGCTAACACACTTTCACCCAATTTTCCAAACCATTCATTCCATTCTCAAAATGAAGACACATTTCTCAAACTTTTAGCACATTTCACCTGTTTTCACTCATTCAGAAAATACAAGCACGCAATATAATTACCTCAAGCATCACAAAATGAACTCG
>NW_015676527.1:0-204 GCF_001515625.1 Sinocyclocheilus rhinocerous
TTTGACGCATTACATACATTTTGTAAGTGAACGCAACGTTTCTTAAGTAACGCAAAAGTTCAAAAGCATTGAAATTAAATTTTCACCCCCTTGGCATTTTTTTCCACATCTGTAGTCATAACTAGCTTGTTAATTTGTCCAACAATGCATCATACTACAGTGGTTAAGCAGTGAGTTATGACATTGTACAGGAATTACACCCCA
>NW_015676528.1:0-204 GCF_001515625.1 Sinocyclocheilus rhinocerous
TTTGTGACACTGGCAGATGAGTTTCCAGGATGACCAGGAAGTGAACATGCTGCCTCATGAGTTAAGCAGTGCCAGCAGTGAAGACCACAGCAGCAGCGATGACTCCACCTCAGTCTCCTACTCCTCAGGCTCTGACCACATCCCTCCTCCCCCACAGAGTCCTCCGCCTCCGCCACCTCCCATCCAGTTCACCGACCCACCGTC
>NW_015676529.1:0-204 GCF_001515625.1 Sinocyclocheilus rhinocerous
GTGTGTCATCCTATTAAAGCCAGTTTCTTAAAAAGAGAATGCTACAGCATAAGCGATTCAACCTAGGGATGCAGTCAGTAAGTTTACATTTAATATAATCTTTTTTGTGTGTGTTTGTGTAGGCGGGCTACAGTCATCATTTCTGTACATGACACAATTCATAAATTAATATCTGCAAAATATAATATCTGAAGGATTAAATAC
>NW_015676530.1:0-204 GCF_001515625.1 Sinocyclocheilus rhinocerous
TTTTTGTTGTTATTAATAATAATAATAATAATTATAATAATAATAATGGTATAGAATAGTGATATGCAACTTTGGTTTTTACATTTCTAAATTAATTTAGTTGGTTTCATGCTCTCGGCAACTAATAACTCACCAGACATTGCGATATGCTGGTGTGCGTACCATTATAGCCCTATCTTATGGCTTTATATCTACTTAAAAATT
>NW_015676531.1:0-203 GCF_001515625.1 Sinocyclocheilus rhinocerous
CTCGCACACACTCTCGCGCACACACACACTCACACACACACACACACACACTCTCATGCACACACACACTCGCACACACATACACACACTCATCTGCAGCTGTTTCCACACTCTGATGAAGAAGATGATGCTGGTGATGAAGATGAGTCCCTGACTCTCACACACACACACACACACACACACACACACACACTGATTCACAC
>NW_015676532.1:0-204 GCF_001515625.1 Sinocyclocheilus rhinocerous
GTGTGTCATCCTATTAAAGCCAGTTTCTTAAAAAGAGAATGCTACCGCATAAGCGATTCAACCTAGGGATGCAGTCAGTAAGTTTACATTTAATATTATCTTTTTTGTGTGTGTTTGTGTAGGCGGGCTACAGTCATCATTTCTGTACATGACACAATGCATAAATTAATATCTGCAAAATATAATATCTGAAGGATTAAATAC
>NW_015676533.1:0-204 GCF_001515625.1 Sinocyclocheilus rhinocerous
ATTTTTCATGAATGGGACAAGTTGCAATATGTGTTTAAATTTATAAAGGCAAAAACAATGGTTTGATATTTTGTATGGTAGATTCCATTTATTTTTTTGTTCCATGAATTTGTTTGTGTTTAATAATAATAATTTTATTATTTTATAATTAATGTACAAAGTTTGTTGACAAGCCTTTAATAGCCTGTTTATTAGCCTTACTCC
>NW_015676534.1:0-204 GCF_001515625.1 Sinocyclocheilus rhinocerous
ACGAAACATAAGAACGCGCGTTTTTATTACTATCGACTAATTAAAGCGCATCAGTAATGCGTTCTATTGTCTAACCACATCAATACCATGGTACTCTAACTTCTACATTATACTTGTGTGTCGTTGTCCTTGAACTGAAGGCTGTATGGCGCCCCTAGCGGTGCAGTTTCACTGGCCTGTAAGTTTATCATCTGGATGTGTACA
>NW_015676535.1:0-204 GCF_001515625.1 Sinocyclocheilus rhinocerous
AAATCGAAATCCCACTATACTAGTTATAAATGCTTACCTGATATTCAACTAACAGGTGGTGATTTGCAATTGGTTCCACTCATTCAAGTTCACAGTTCTTCCATCCCTCTTGCATTTGTCATCACTGTCTATGTGAAAACGAGTGGTGATCAGCCTCCAGATCATAACGACCACTAATGCACAGTCTCCATCCGCAACCGCTTG
>NW_015676536.1:0-204 GCF_001515625.1 Sinocyclocheilus rhinocerous
TTTGCGTCTCGCGAAAAAGTGCCCCCAGGTACGTTTTTGCCATGAAAACAGGTAGAATCATTCTAATATGCTGATTTTATGCTTATTTATATTATTATCAATACTGAAAACAGTTGCTTTATATATATATATATAGTTTAACGCGTTAAAAATATTTAGCGCAATTAACGCAGGGGCGGGGCTAGGCTTGGCCACCCCACTCAC
>NW_015676537.1:0-204 GCF_001515625.1 Sinocyclocheilus rhinocerous
TTGACAGCACTACATATCTAGCATGCAAGCAGGACTCTGAATATTCCTTTAAAATAACAAGTCAACCATGTACTCATTTTGTTTTCTATAATTTCCCCAGGTCCTTGTGTACCACAAAACGTGTCGGCCAGTGTAAGCTGCAGCAGCAACATAGCAACAGTAACCTGGGGGAGCAGCCAAGGGGCGGAGCTTTACACAGTGACA
>NW_015676538.1:0-204 GCF_001515625.1 Sinocyclocheilus rhinocerous
AGACATACATTTTTACAGTCTGGCAAAAACAAACCATTAATTTTTTCTCTTATTTGTTGTAATAAAGGCTCAATGGCCAATGAGTACAGCATTCCAGATAATGCACAACCTTGTCTTACACCTATTTTAACCTGGAATGGAGCACATAAACCGCCATTTATCTTTAATACACTTTCAACATCACTATAGAGTACCTGGACCATC
>NW_015676539.1:0-204 GCF_001515625.1 Sinocyclocheilus rhinocerous
TTGTAAAATTAATCGCATGCGTTAACGATGACAGCCCTAATTTATTTATTTATTTTTGCAGATGCATGTTGTAATACATTTATGTGCTAGCAAAGCGCATCAGTTTACCAGTGTTCATCTACTGTTCGGTGTGATTATTAACGAAAACAGTTTTGTTGTTGAAATTAAAACCCTTTTTATTTGATGAAACGATTTATTAAATAT
>NW_015676540.1:0-204 GCF_001515625.1 Sinocyclocheilus rhinocerous
AAGACTTGAAATTTTTTAGCGCTAATGCAACATAATGAAGAGCAAAGGATGCACATTAGGTGCGTAATTGATGCTTTATCTCTGTTTTTTATCGTTCTCGAGGTGCCACAGAGAATGACGGGAAAGGCAGATTGGTTACACAGGATTGTCTTTTCATTAACCAGCTAAATGAGTAGTGTTTTAGGGCAAGCTTTATCATTATTC
>NW_015676541.1:0-204 GCF_001515625.1 Sinocyclocheilus rhinocerous
TTGTTTATTTTGAATTAAATTCTAGTTAACGTATTCTCCAGCGTCTCCTTCATTCCTTCCTCCCCGAGAGACCGTGACATATGTATGTGTATGTCACGCTACTGCCTACTGTGGAGGAACGAAGGGGCACAGAGACAAAGGAGTTGCAGGAAAACCGTATTTAATGATCCAAACTGGGGAAAACACAGGGTAGCCAGGAGACAC
>NW_015676542.1:0-204 GCF_001515625.1 Sinocyclocheilus rhinocerous
CAAACAGTGCTTTATTTTTCAGGTACAGTATTTAGCAGTAATATTAAATATTAAAATAAAACACTATATACACCATATACATCAATTATATGTTTTAAGCAACTGTATTAAACTTCATCAGTCATGAGCAGTGAGTGATTTTCTTTGGGGTTTTTTTTCATTAATATTAAAGGGATAGTTTACCCAAAAATGAAAAATCTGTCA
>NW_015676543.1:0-204 GCF_001515625.1 Sinocyclocheilus rhinocerous
ATGATTGATGATCTGTTTTATATGTCTGGATATTGTGTAGTTTACCACTTCTGGATGTCCAGGCTTCAGTCCACAAATGAGACCTATGTGAAAATTTTATTTTATTTTATTTAATTTTATTTTGTTTTGTTTTATTATTTTATTTTATTTTTTTCTTTAAAAAAAAACATCCAGATCTATTTTTGGCATTTATACTTTTTTGCA
>NW_015676544.1:0-204 GCF_001515625.1 Sinocyclocheilus rhinocerous
TTGTTGCTTATCAACAGTGAAACAATGAAATGGACACAGCTTACCCGTGCAGATCTCACACAGCTACTACAGAGTGAATATTGCAGCTATCTTATGTTATGCATTTTTTCCTTATTATTTTATATTATTCATTATTATTTTAGCATTCATATTTCAAGCGAATTTATGTAAAACTTTAGGAGTGAATTCCATTAGATTCTGCCA
>NW_015676545.1:0-204 GCF_001515625.1 Sinocyclocheilus rhinocerous
ATATTCCCATTACGTTTTGGTTTAGTTTTGCTTTGCTTTTTATTTGATTTTTTCCTGTTTGTACATGTTTCTCTGTGTGTTGCACTGAGTAGTGTTGTTGTCTTGAGTGGTGCCTTGTTGTGTATTTGTGTGTGTGTTCATGCTGTGTGTTCCCTCCAGCCCTGCTCTACCAGCCTGAGACTCCCTGCCTGTTGGTTCCCCAAG
>NW_015676546.1:0-204 GCF_001515625.1 Sinocyclocheilus rhinocerous
TTTTTATTTTATTTCCCCTTTTGTACATGTTTCTCTGTGTGTTGCACTGAGTAGTGTTGTTGTCTTGAGTGGTGCCTTGTTGTGTATTTGTGTGTGTGTTCGTGCTGTGTGTTCCCTCCAGCCCTGCTCTACCAGCCTGAGACTCCTTGCCTGTTGGTCCCCCAAGGCGGCCTGCCAACCAAGCCTGGTGCTGAGAACCGAATC
>NW_015676547.1:0-204 GCF_001515625.1 Sinocyclocheilus rhinocerous
TTGTGTCAGTAGTATATACATTTATACAAAGCATTAATAAAAACACTGAAATTAACTAAAGTGAAAGGGGATTCGTAGCTTTATCAAAATTTTTTTGATTATACTGTATTTTTTTTTAATAATATTAATCTCACACACACACACAAAGTTTGAGGTTTCTTTTAAAAATGTGTTTTCACTCACAGTAAGAGATGTTTGCTTGCA
>NW_015676548.1:0-204 GCF_001515625.1 Sinocyclocheilus rhinocerous
GCCTCCGAGGATTACAAGATGCTGTGTAGTGTAAGTTGTGAAAAAACAGTCTTTGCATTGCCTTCCTTGTGATCCTAACATCGTACCTAAACCGGTCACGAACATTGTGGCATCGCGAATCCATTTCTCTTTCATGTCAAAAGCAGCACCAGCAATTGGAGCACGTCAGAAATAGAACGGGACATCAGTTTACTCTCAGAGATT
>NW_015676549.1:0-204 GCF_001515625.1 Sinocyclocheilus rhinocerous
TAGAGTACAACCAGAGCACACTGTATCCCACAATGTACTGTGCTCAACTTGACCTTCAATTTCCACTGGGATGAATGAAGCCATCACAGAAAGTTTCCTTTTTGGCTCATTGTTTGATCACTCTGCCAAAGATTTTGACATTTTTATATAAATTTAGATAAAAAATGTGATTCAAATTAGAATAAAAATGTGTCTTATTTATAC
>NW_015676550.1:0-204 GCF_001515625.1 Sinocyclocheilus rhinocerous
GTTACTAATTCAGAAACGTCACTTTAGAACTAGTAACGAAGGAACCTTGAGTTGCTTCATTGAAAGCTTATTGTATTACTGTAGTAAAAGCAGTGTATTATGTATATGAGAGATTGATTGAGCGAGTGTGATTACCTGCATCTGATACTGCATTCATTCTTCAGCTCGGTCTCATATTCACAATAAAACATTAGTTTGAATGTC
>NW_015676551.1:0-204 GCF_001515625.1 Sinocyclocheilus rhinocerous
TTGTGTTTATTTACATAAACACTATGCAACATATGCAACAAGCTATATAATTGTGTAACACTATCATGTTTTAAATATATAAAGTTAGAATACAGCAACAAAATGAAAGTAAAACAGCCAGCAGGTGGCGGCAAGTATCAAATTAATTCAAATGGCAGTTTAATTCAGTGAGGAATAAAGTGAATCATTCAATATAAGGCTGCT
>NW_015676553.1:0-204 GCF_001515625.1 Sinocyclocheilus rhinocerous
TGCAACACTGTTTACACACACGACAAACCAAGCCGTTTCTGATCACGACAAGGCAGTACACGGTAGATACAGAAACTTGAAATTGAATGAGTTTGATATGTAAAGTAAAACCAGTCGGAGGCTCTGTAATGGTGCACTGAACATCTTTTGATGTTTTCGTACCTTTCTAAACAGAGCTCTTCTAAACACCTGCTGAGATGAACA
>NW_015676554.1:0-204 GCF_001515625.1 Sinocyclocheilus rhinocerous
AGTCACTTTGTTTTCTCATGTATTGACTGACATCTCTTCTGTCCTGAGTAAAATCCGGAGTAAATACAGAGACAGAGGCTCACTCATTTCACTTTTGGTGTGAAAGGAACTTTATAGTTGCTAAAAATATAACCAAAATATATATATTTTTTGCTATTAAAAAACGAACAAGTAAAAAAAAAAAAAAACAAGCAAACCCAGCCC
>NW_015676555.1:0-204 GCF_001515625.1 Sinocyclocheilus rhinocerous
TGAAATATAAATCCTTTTGTAACATTATAAATGCCTTTACTGTCATATCAATTCAATATGTCCTGGCTTAATAAAAGTATTAAGTTCTTTCCAAATAATTTATAATTAAATATAAATCTTACTGACCCCAAACATAAACTATAGCTCACAAAGACACAAGTGTTCCCTGTCCATCAACAAGCTCATCTGTGATCTTCTCACAGT
>NW_015676556.1:0-204 GCF_001515625.1 Sinocyclocheilus rhinocerous
TGAAGAGTTTGATGGCGTCGGGCTCCTTCATTGGGTCGATGTTTGCAGAAAGTCAGAGGCGAGATGAACGTGCGGAGAGTGAGCGGGAGAGAGAGGATGGAGGTGTGGATGCTGCCTGCGGAGGCGGGCTGTGATCAAAAAAATGAATGGATCTTCAATTGCATCATTTTTGAGACATTCATGTGATATAAAACCTTATTGTGA
>NW_015676557.1:0-204 GCF_001515625.1 Sinocyclocheilus rhinocerous
TGATAGTTTTCAGGAAATTGGGTCATAACCATTTTAGGTACGTGTGAAAGAACAATGTTTAATCTTACAGCATGTTCATTTTACAAAGAACATTAGTCTAAAAAAGTACCATAAATATATAAGTAGTCCATGTGACTTGCTACAGCTTTATGTGACAACAATAAAGACATGGAATTTTACTAACGCATTCACTAAACTCTCAGA
>NW_015676558.1:0-204 GCF_001515625.1 Sinocyclocheilus rhinocerous
GTTACAAAGACTGTGAACTATGTAGTACTGAATTGTGGAGGTAGACCGGTAAATAGTTTTTCACCATTTTTGCGTTCAGGATTTTTTGGGCGGGCCTGAAATCATTTCTCAATGACGCACTGGAGCCACTGATCACGGCCCCTCCCCTAAGCTGATAAGAGGTGTGTTCGACTTGAAGCAGCGCTGCGCAGACCGATCGGTGTA
>NW_015676559.1:0-204 GCF_001515625.1 Sinocyclocheilus rhinocerous
TGATCATGTCGTCAAGTGTGATTTGAGAATGTTCCAAAAATCATCGTTTGCTTTAACAGAAACAAGAAAATCAACTAATTGTTATATCAATCAGATAAACTGGTGTGTTGAATTAGAGGTAGATTATAAAGTCCAGTGTTCCGTATTGAGACTGATCTGACTTTTTAATCGGTTTCTGTACATTTGCATGCAGGGCTGAATGGC
>NW_015676560.1:0-204 GCF_001515625.1 Sinocyclocheilus rhinocerous
TGATTTTCTGCATTGTAAATAAGATTTCATCTCTGATGTAAGAAAATTTTTTATTATGGGCAAGCTTTACTCGTCTGACTGAGAAACAATCTTATCATCTAATGTGTGCTTGCAATCTCTTCAGCTGCTTAGAAAGATCCCTCTTAATAGAAGCTCTATATTAATCATTCTGTGCATCGAAACTCTAACAGTGCTTGTTGTGCA
>NW_015676561.1:0-204 GCF_001515625.1 Sinocyclocheilus rhinocerous
TAGTAGTTTTTGTTTATTTTTTATATGTCTCTCTCTATATTTTTTAATAATTTTTATTTCAGTTTTAGTTTTTTTATTTTAGTGCATAAAGTTAAAATTAAATTAAACATTACATTAAATTAAAATAAGAAATGCTGCCTTGGCAACTGGCTAAAATAAATAGTTATATGTGACCCTGGACCACAAAACCAGTCATAAGGGTAC
>NW_015676562.1:0-204 GCF_001515625.1 Sinocyclocheilus rhinocerous
ATGTATTTAAATGCAAAAAGGTATTTAAAAACAAAATAGTATTTTATTTCAAATACTGCCCATCCCTGGATAGGTGTATGGAAATGACACACGGGTAACCAAGTAGTCTTGTTTCTGAGAAGGGAGGTGATCTACTGTAACAAGAAAATACTATTTTACATACAGTGGTGTGAAAAAAGTTTTTGCCCCCTTCCTGTTTTTTTA
>NW_015676563.1:0-204 GCF_001515625.1 Sinocyclocheilus rhinocerous
TAGGAGAGAAATGTCATTGTCAATCTCTTAGTCTGTTTAATCTCCATTTCTCTTGTGGAGGGAAAATATGATTATACCAACCTACAGATATTAAAGGAATAATTTACTAGAAATGAAAATTCTGTCATCATTTACTCAATCTCATGTCATTCTGAACCAGTATGACTTTATTTCTTCAGTGGAATCGGACAGGATTTGCTGTTC
>NW_015676564.1:0-204 GCF_001515625.1 Sinocyclocheilus rhinocerous
TTGTAATTTAATAGTAGATGCTATATTTGTATTTTGTGAAACAATTGATTACTGAAATTGGTGTTGTAAATGCCTTAAATTGATGAAATTGTGTTGACTGATCACAAACAAACTTGTGAGCATTACACACTTTACACACTTTGAATTAAAGGGTTAGTCTAGTTCACCCAAAAATGAAAATTACCCCATGATTTACTCACCCTC
>NW_015676565.1:0-204 GCF_001515625.1 Sinocyclocheilus rhinocerous
TGATGTAATCAGTCTACCAGTGTAATCAGAATGACATAGGATTCAATAGAATAGCACATCTATTCTATCATACCCAGTCAGATTCTATTCTGTTGTATGCATCTATCTATCTATCTATCTATCCGTCCGTCTATCCATCCATACATCCATACATCCATCCATCCATCCAATATATTCTATTTGATCAACATTAAAACATTATTT
>NW_015676566.1:0-204 GCF_001515625.1 Sinocyclocheilus rhinocerous
TATTTAAAAAATGTCCTGTGTATTAGTCTCTCTGAGAAGTTTAAGTTTCAATGAGTATCAGAACCTAACTGGAATACTGTAGGTGATCCAGACTGCATTTCATGGGCTCTGCACAATGACAATAAAGTTGAATCTAATCTTATCTATCATAATAGATAATCATAATCTTAACACATTATATTCTGTTACAGACAAGAGCCGCTC
>NW_015676567.1:0-204 GCF_001515625.1 Sinocyclocheilus rhinocerous
TGACAATTTTCAAGCGACAGCTGAAAACTCATCTCTTTCGACTCTTTCGTTATTGCACTTACATGCATTTCATTTTAATTTTACTTCCTTTAAAACTTCAATTCATATTCAATTCAAATTCAGTTCAATTCTCAATTCAGTTCTAGAGTTTTCTGATTACCTAATGCCGAGTTCACACTGCATGATTTTCAAACTCGTCGGATC
>NW_015676568.1:0-204 GCF_001515625.1 Sinocyclocheilus rhinocerous
TGAGTCGATCTGTCCGAAAAGAACCGGTTCGCGGAAATGAATCGGCCTTTGCATTACTAATAGATGCGAAATACCTGGTGCTCACATGTGGTTTGAGGTAGGCCTATTGAAAGCAGCAATAGTAGTATTGGGTTGTATTGTATATATTTGTGTATTAATTTGAGGAGGCATGAGATCTGTTCAAGATTGCATTTACTCAGCAGA
>NW_015676569.1:0-204 GCF_001515625.1 Sinocyclocheilus rhinocerous
ATGTGATACTACTACTAACCCAGATTCAACTGCAACACTGTAGAAATGCACAATTTCATTAGCTTTACTTGAGTGAAGAAAGATTATACATAAATACACAAAGAGGTTTGTAACAAAATAACTGTGAATGTGAGGCAGTGAGTTCTGTGAATTTAATTACAATATTATTAAACTGCTAATATTAGTTGTCCTTGTGGAAAAGAT
>NW_015676570.1:0-204 GCF_001515625.1 Sinocyclocheilus rhinocerous
TGGCTAGAAAATCCTCCTGTTTGTGAGTGAAAGCAGAATTTGACACGATAGGATTTGCACATTATCACAGACAGACATTATCTTTTGGCTTCCATTTCTGCCTCAGCGCTGCTTAACTACAGCATGAAGCATAATAAAAGAAAAACGCACATCATGGGCTTTTAATGGTTATGCAAAATTGCCTTATTTGTGTTGCCATACATG
>NW_015676571.1:0-204 GCF_001515625.1 Sinocyclocheilus rhinocerous
TGGCGAGCAACACAATCTCCTAACTCAATGTCTCTGCCTTTGACGACTTTGTTGTAATGCTCAGTTTGCCGTTGTTGACTTGCAGTGTTGTTGGCCTGAGCAAGTAACATAGCTTCTTTGAGATCATCCTTCATTTTTCTCACATACTGGTCATAGTCCGTGACATTGTTATCCCGATCCACGCTCTGGAACATCAAATCGACA
>NW_015676572.1:0-204 GCF_001515625.1 Sinocyclocheilus rhinocerous
TGCATTATTAGACCCTCTGGTAGTGGTGATGGTTCACTTGGAGTGAATAACAGGCTTTGTTCTTGAAATTGTCCCCCCATGTGTGCTCGTGCATAGACGGTGGTTATTTGCCCTGCGCTGAGTTGGATCTTTTGTTTACCAACGCGGACAGTTCCAACAGTCACATTTGAATTTACAGTCTTCAGCAGATTAAGCATCATTCTT
>NW_015676573.1:0-204 GCF_001515625.1 Sinocyclocheilus rhinocerous
AGAAAGGAAAAATTGAAATCGCATCATATGACCCCTTTAATATCGTTCTTATTCAGAAAATTAAAAAAAATAAAAAGACAAGATTGTGACTATCATATGATATATAAAAATATATAAAAATACTTTCAGAGATGAAAATCTGCAGAAATATTGGTGGAAGTTAGCAGACAGTGTAATTCTGTACAGTTCTTCTATCAACAATGA
>NW_015676574.1:0-204 GCF_001515625.1 Sinocyclocheilus rhinocerous
TGCTTTGAAATGTATAAAGCACTATAGAAATCAAGGTGAATTGACCATCACCACCACTAGAGGGAACTTTACGCTCTGAAAAATTGCCTCAAAATCTACAAAATAAGTTTGTGAGTAAAGAAGGTAACAGGATTCAAATGAAAGGTCTGCAGCAAAAAAGGAACATGATTCTGAACTCCTGAGCGACTCACCTGCGTTGACTCC
>NW_015676575.1:0-204 GCF_001515625.1 Sinocyclocheilus rhinocerous
TGCGCCGCGTCCGTCCAATCGGATCAGCACACTCACGTGTCCGTCACGTTCGGCGTGCGCAGCAGCAGGGGCCCGGAGTCTCAGGGTCACAACCTCCGAGAGATCATCGGCATCGACCGCGAGCTGCGTGTGACACCGGGCCACAGCGGCGCCTACGGGAAGAGATACGGGGACGGAGAGATCGCTGTGGAGAAGCGGAAAGGG
>NW_015676576.1:0-204 GCF_001515625.1 Sinocyclocheilus rhinocerous
TAATTTGGCACGGTCTCCCTGCTAGTAGTAAGGCTTTCCTCTATGTATACATATATTGCTCTTGAGAAATTTAATGTTTATCGCCATTTGATTATTAAATGCACTTGCCTTTGGTCCAAAGCTGAACAACAATAAATACCATATTTGCATTATTGTAAGGGGTAGGTTTAGGGTTGGGGAAGGTGTAGACATTAATAAAACACA
>NW_015676577.1:0-204 GCF_001515625.1 Sinocyclocheilus rhinocerous
TGCTGGATTTGTTTTTGAAGCAAGCATCTTTGAAATATGTCCAAAGCTATATTTGCACTGAAGTTTACTACTTTTTTTGTGGTGCATTATGTGATTAAACATAAATAAATAAATTAATTAATTAAAAGATTGAAATGCCATTGTACAGTATAGTGAGTCACCTGACATGATAGGTTGTCCAGTCATGCTCATGGGGGACATCCC
>NW_015676578.1:0-204 GCF_001515625.1 Sinocyclocheilus rhinocerous
CAATTTTAAGCCTCTAGGCTGCATATTTAATACATCACCCTCATCACCCACATCTGATTCAACTCCTCAGCAGATACTTCAAGACCTGAGCTGCGTTCTCAGGGTTCACAGGGTCGTTCACTGCTCCCTACTCACTAAGTAGGGGATATCTGTTGACGTTCACTTCATTTAGCCATTTGGAACGTCCTGAAACATCAGCAAACA
>NW_015676579.1:0-204 GCF_001515625.1 Sinocyclocheilus rhinocerous
TGTAAAGACTACTAAACACAGACCACAGGCCTATAGCAAGAATTTAAACATCAATTCATGCTACATTGTTGTGCACACTGCACAGGCAGTTCAAAGAAATATTTTATTAATCAAACAGGCTATAAAATCAAATATTTATTTTCTTCAGGCAAAAATCATCCTGTGGAGAACTAAATGAAGCAATAAAAAGCAAAGTAAAAAAAT
>NW_015676580.1:0-204 GCF_001515625.1 Sinocyclocheilus rhinocerous
ACATTAGTTACTGTACAATGAATCAAATCATTTTTCCTTGGAACTCTACTTTAAACCCATTACACACACACATACAAAAAAAACAGACCTGTTTCGGCCCAGCTGCAAATATTTGCATGTGACATTAAAATATTTGTAAGGCTTTTAAAGGCTGTGCACATTTTCCAGTTTTTACACTGCTCAATTTGACCTATTTCTTATGCC
>NW_015676581.1:0-204 GCF_001515625.1 Sinocyclocheilus rhinocerous
TGTATTTTTGTAAAAAACATGAAAAAAAACGTATTCACAAACTTTTATAAATATTTACATAATCTACACAATAATGCAGATTTTCCATTTTTTCAACATTTCCCAATTTCCCATTACCTTTTTTGGTAATTCTGTCATATTCTTTCATATTCACCATGTAAATATCAAGGTAGGCTATATATACACACAGCAAACATTCAGTTC
>NW_015676582.1:0-204 GCF_001515625.1 Sinocyclocheilus rhinocerous
TGCTGGTGGTCTTCTTTTTCTATGAATATGATCTTCATCGTCACTCTCCAAGTTTGAAGTCATGGTTGCTTGATTTGCTTTGCACCTGGCTTCTTCGTAGCTGTCTGGAAATAAAGAGTAGATCGGTAAAAGACAATCAACATAAACCACAAAAGCATAAGAAACCTCAAACAGATCCTTTATACCTGCATATACCAGAATAGA
>NW_015676583.1:0-204 GCF_001515625.1 Sinocyclocheilus rhinocerous
TGTATTTTGCACACATGTGAGGGCTATGACAAACTCCACTGCACACTGAACAAGCAAACGACACAAGATAGTACTGTTTTACATTTGTCACATCTGTTTGTAATTTGGTGTATATATAGCTAATCATTTGATGTTTGTGTGTGCTAGAGTTACTATGCCAAAAACATTTTTATAAGCATTAAAATAGTTCTGAAAGAAGTGTTT
>NW_015676584.1:0-204 GCF_001515625.1 Sinocyclocheilus rhinocerous
TGTCTACTTTAATGTTTCAAATAACTTACTAAATAACAAAACAACGTACTTATTCTGACATGTACTTATTAAAATATATAAAATAATCTACTTTGACTACTGTCTACTTTGATTAGATTTTTAAAATCATTTTTGAAAGAAGTATCTTTTAATGCTTAAAAAAGCAGCAGTTGTTTGGTCAAAATTACATTAAGTACAGTAATA
>NW_015676585.1:0-204 GCF_001515625.1 Sinocyclocheilus rhinocerous
TGTCAGTGTCAACAGTAAAATGCACAGGACTGTGCCCAGCCTCCCACTGGCGCCCTCAATGAAGGTGAAGCTCATCAATGCGGGTTTCCAAGTGGCGTCAGACTTGACCGACATGCGTCCTCTTCAGCTCTGCGAAGGTATTTACCCATCAACAAAGTCTTTTTTGGATTTGAAAATAGCACAGAAGTACCTTTCTTACCGCCT
>NW_015676586.1:0-204 GCF_001515625.1 Sinocyclocheilus rhinocerous
GTGTGTGTGTGTTTATTGCATGCATTAATGTTGATAATTGCATGTATTTTCCATTCTGTTCTGTCCATCACAGATTAACAGCATTAGTTTCTCCAGCTGTCGTTTGTTCTGCATGTCGTCTTATGTGTGTTTGTTTTTATTTTTGCATGGTTTTCAGAAGCACAGGAGAGGTGTTCACTTTAAACAGTGACCGTAAGTGTTTCA
>NW_015676587.1:0-204 GCF_001515625.1 Sinocyclocheilus rhinocerous
TGTCTTTCACCTAAAAAACAAAAAAGAAGAAATAGGTAGAACTGCTGCAATTAACTGATCAATAGATTAACAGAGATACAGTAAATTGGCAACTATTGTCAAAATCAATTTTGCAAGTTACATGTGATGATTTGCTGCTTCTTACTATGTTATAATAAAGTTCTCAGTGAAAACGTTATGGGCAGTTGATCTGACAAAAAAAAA
>NW_015676588.1:0-204 GCF_001515625.1 Sinocyclocheilus rhinocerous
CAAATGTTTCTTTTGGGAACTGTTCAGTGAAAGATTCTTTGAGGAGCCAAAAATGGTTCTTCTATGGCATCACCGTGGAGAAGGAGAAAGAAAAAAAACGTTATTTTTAAGAGTGTAGCATTAAATATGATCTAAATGCACATTCACAGTGCTGGGTATTAACTGATTACAGGTACATGTAATCTGGATTACGTAATCAGATTC
>NW_015676589.1:0-204 GCF_001515625.1 Sinocyclocheilus rhinocerous
ACAAAACTGTTTGCAAGGTCTCTAATAAAACTGCTTTTTTAAGTAACCTAAAAGTAAAGTAGCCTACTAACAAAAGTGACATGATGTGCACGTCAAAGATGTGTGAGCAGGCAGTCAGTGTGTTTATTTATGAGCTGTTTTCACACAAAAGCAGTTTATTAAGAAGTTTTTGTGACGTCAGCCGAAAAAGAAATGCCGTTTCAC
>NW_015676590.1:0-204 GCF_001515625.1 Sinocyclocheilus rhinocerous
TGTTTTCAAATTTAATAGAGTTTTATTAGACTAATAAAAATGGGCCAAGGTTTTTGTCATGTGTGGTGCTTAACTTTAGCATTATTTTGTCTTATTGTCAGTGTAATTTAACGCAGTGTTTTATGTTGATTATTCTGAACGTTTAGCATAGCCCTAATATTTGTGTACATTTTTCAGACTTACTACAATTAACAGCATGTCTGT
>NW_015676591.1:0-204 GCF_001515625.1 Sinocyclocheilus rhinocerous
CTAGAAACATGAAAAACATGCAAGCAACACTTAGCTAAGTGTTAATGCATGCTATTAATGCAGAGAAAAAGGAAGTTGATGTAACTCAGGCATGCAGTGTCCAATCTGCTCGAAACTTAACATGATTGATGACAGTCCTGGCCTGAACACATCTACATGAAAGATTCAGTTTTAGTGATAGCGCCACCTACTGTCAAAAGGAAG
>NW_015676592.1:0-204 GCF_001515625.1 Sinocyclocheilus rhinocerous
TGTTAGTTTCGTTTAGTTTTAGTTTTTCATTTATTTTGAAATTTTCATTTTATTTCAGTTTACGAAACTGTTTTTTGACCAATAGTTTTAGTCTTAGTTTCAGTTTTTGTTTACGAAAATAACCTTGTAAATGAATGGAGACAAATGAGATAATTAATAAACACAGGTGAACAGAATAAACTAATCAAGGGAGCATGGAAAACT
>NW_015676593.1:0-204 GCF_001515625.1 Sinocyclocheilus rhinocerous
TGTTTTCTCTTTTAAAGGTCGTAAAGCTACCGAGCAGGAACCAGCGGTCTGGTCACAGTGAACATTGGGATCTTTTACTTTTGGAAGTTGGCAGAATCTGGACTTCTGCTTCATTTTGTACAGAAAACATAAGGAAATGGGGGGCGCAAATGTCACTTCACATTTGTTTTATAATTTTTTTTTTTTTTTTTTTTCATTGTGTCC
>NW_015676594.1:0-204 GCF_001515625.1 Sinocyclocheilus rhinocerous
TTAATTAGTGATGGCCGATTTTTTTCATGGCCATTTTGTTTTTACGAGCAAATTGGCAGATTCCAATACTGGTTGCTGGTTACTTTATTTATTTTTTAAGCAAATTTATATATTGTTTTTATGCTCTATAACAAGCAAACTGGCCTTAAACAAAAATAGCTGTAGCCATGTGAAATTAGATGTAGCCACTGCATTTTAATCACA
>NW_015676595.1:0-204 GCF_001515625.1 Sinocyclocheilus rhinocerous
TGTTTGAGGTCAGTTTCAGACATTTCAGGTCAGTAACAGCCCTGCGCCAAACTGCACAAACTTGTGCAGAGTTAAAATAGTTTGCGAATATTTTATTTTTTAAATGTTATTTAGTTGTTGAGTGGTGGCATTGAGACATGTATGAATGTGTTTGAGTTTGTCTACCTGGACAGACAGGATTTGTTCACAGCGTGAGCAACACTC
>NW_015676596.1:0-204 GCF_001515625.1 Sinocyclocheilus rhinocerous
AATTCGTTTTTCTTAGTGTAAAGAATGTTTTAATAATCTAAAGAATTTTTTTTTTTAAATATAAAGAATCTTTTGTGGTATGGAAAGGTTCCATTAATTTGAAATGATCTTCTTGGAACCATAGACGCCAAAAAGAACCTTTATTTTTTCTTTAAAAAATTTTTCATGTGCTGTTACTCAGTGTAAATAAATTTAATTAAATTC
>NW_015676597.1:0-204 GCF_001515625.1 Sinocyclocheilus rhinocerous
GAAATTATTATTTGGGTGGTTACAAAAATGTAGGATATGGGAGAAGTGCTTTTATAAGGAAAGCTGTATTGTTCAGGTGACCACTGAAACGGTGTATTTTTATTTAATGTAAATGTGGGTGTGTTTTATATCTGTAACTAATCAGAATAAACTCCAAGAGGATTTGTGTCTGTGTGATTTGAAACCACTAAAGTATTCAAAAAC
>NW_015676598.1:0-204 GCF_001515625.1 Sinocyclocheilus rhinocerous
TGTGATTGTGGGAGAGTATAGCTGATTTGTGTGACCCAAGGAACGTCTTTAAAGGCAAAACAGCCTGAACTGTTGCAGATGGTCACCTACCATAGAAATTAGAAACAATGTTTTCCATTATTATGCCTACAGTCGTGGTCAGAATTACTGGCACCCTTAGTAAATATGAACAAAGAAGCCTGTGAAAATAAATCTGCATTGTTA
>NW_015676599.1:0-204 GCF_001515625.1 Sinocyclocheilus rhinocerous
TGGCAAACTTGGTTTCCCTGGTATGATATGACTAAAGAATAAGGGTGAAAAAAAGAAGTTTTAATTTCACACCAGACCAAATTTAGTTATGTAAATGGGTGATTACTGCCACATTGTGCAACTTAATGCTTCAAGTCAAATCCATTAGAAAGATTCATTTAGACAATGAACAGCAAACAATTTTTTCCCAAAGCTTCTAGAGAG
>NW_015676600.1:0-204 GCF_001515625.1 Sinocyclocheilus rhinocerous
TGGCGTTTCTGCAGATAATCAGCGCCGCTGCTGATGGTCGCCAGGTTCTCTGTGCTTTCGGGAGCAGGTTGCTATGCGGTTGCTAGGGCATCAGGACACTGCTTGATAACATGTTCACTTCCTTTAGTAAATCAGTCCTGTGTGGCTTCAGATCATCATCATTAAGACTTGTTGTTTATGTTGATTATGTTTGTTCTGTACAAT
>NW_015676601.1:0-204 GCF_001515625.1 Sinocyclocheilus rhinocerous
TGGACACGCGTTTTTAAGCACTGCAGTTTTAAAACAACCGATTTTTAAGCCGTTGAAACACAAACAACAGAGCAATATGCGTGCGCCGTCTCTGCTTCTGTGTGAGAGGAGCGCACATTTTTTTGCAGCTTTATTGGCTTTGAACGATTACATAAACACACTTATATGCATCAGAATCCCCGTCTTTGCAAGTATCCTCATAAA
>NW_015676602.1:0-204 GCF_001515625.1 Sinocyclocheilus rhinocerous
TTTTCAGCATCATTTCTCCAGTCTTCAGTGTCACATGATCTTTCACAAATCATGTTGATTTGTCTAAATGAACGGATTGTCAGAGAGCTGTCACTCACCACTAAAGGTACTTGCAGGAGTGATGAGAGTTCATCTTGATCTTCTATGGAGGTTTTGGGATGGACGAGGCCTCCCTGGTTACTGAAGGCACAGTAACTACCCACA
>NW_015676603.1:0-204 GCF_001515625.1 Sinocyclocheilus rhinocerous
TGGCGTTTCTGCAGATAATCAGCGCCGCTGCTGATGGTCGCCAGGCTCTCTGTGCTCTCGGGAGCAGGTTGCTATGCGGTTGCTAGGGCATCAGGACACTGCTTGATAACATGTTCACTTCCTTTAGTAAATCAGTCCTGTGAGGCTTCAGATCATCAGCATTAAGACTTGTTGTTTATGTTGATTATGTTTGTTCTGTACAAT
>NW_015676604.1:0-204 GCF_001515625.1 Sinocyclocheilus rhinocerous
GAAATGGCTGCTGATGTTGATGGTGGAAAGGTTGTTATGGAAAACATTGCAAATGATGATGGTGCTGTTGATGAAAATGTGTCGCAAAAAAGAGTAAGAAAAATAACTGCAAAGGGGGTTGTTCTGCTCTTTGAAAATTTGCAAATGTTTAGAAAACAGAAGTTGAATCAAGTAAACAAAATCAAACAAAAGGTGAATGATATC
>NW_015676605.1:0-204 GCF_001515625.1 Sinocyclocheilus rhinocerous
GTTTCAAGGGGAAAAGCATGAACTGTTTATTAATTCCATTTTACAAATTAGATAATGAAGACTTCACAATATTGTTATATCAGCAGCATGAGAAACACAACGACTATTCAAACTGGGAATAAATAACGTAAAGAAACAGCGCTCCAAGACTTCAGTCTCAAACGGAGTTCTGCATTTTCTCTGTGATTAGTTATAATGCACAGC
>NW_015676606.1:0-204 GCF_001515625.1 Sinocyclocheilus rhinocerous
TGGGACTGAGCTTTCTACAGGGCAGGCGCAGTTTGATGTCCCGAGCTGACAGCCATACCTTCTGACCTGGTTGATAGGTAGGTGTTTCAGCGCGTCGAAGGTCCGCGGCAGCGCACTGCCCATTGGAGATATTGGTGAGCAGCGTCCCAGACCCTCTCACTTTCCCGGAACCAGTAGTCCACCGCCGGAACATCAGAAGGTTCC
>NW_015676607.1:0-204 GCF_001515625.1 Sinocyclocheilus rhinocerous
AGCATATGAGAGCGGGGGGGGGTGTCACGCTAATCCCCCCGCAGACACCGTCCTCTGCCAGCTCACGCACGACGCCACAGCTGAGAAAAGAGGGCGCGTGGGAGGAACGGACAGAAAGAGACGAGAGAAAGGCAGAGACGCCACGGTGGCCTTGACCAGAGCATGTCGTCTGGGTGGGCAAGCGATAAGGTGGACACACACAGC
>NW_015676608.1:0-204 GCF_001515625.1 Sinocyclocheilus rhinocerous
AAACCAAGCTATGTCTCTGCACAAAACATGACACACGAACACACAGCCATTGAGAGCTCTCACCGACTGCACATCCACACATAACATGACATAAAAGCACACGGCCGAGCTCATGCTACATAGAACACAAACATGAAAGTACGCGGCTGATGATAAACACAAGCATGTGCTACACAGAACAGAATAACACACACTAACAGAAGA
>NW_015676609.1:0-204 GCF_001515625.1 Sinocyclocheilus rhinocerous
TATCTATACGTTGCATCTAATTTGCATATTAATGTGTTCTTGGGGGAAAACATAATGAAAAAAGAAGTTTAATAATGGGAGCAATAACCTGGCAACATTTTCATAAGATTATCTCATATTTCATAGGAATATTGATCTATAACTTCTTGTTGTGTTTCTCCAAAATGCCTGATTAACAGCCGTTTGTCCTGGTGTCCTCTACAG
>NW_015676610.1:0-204 GCF_001515625.1 Sinocyclocheilus rhinocerous
GAATTGATTCCGCATTGCTGTTTTGACAGCGTATATGTCAGTTGATGTGCATGATCACAGAATGAAACAGTGACAACAAACCTCATTAACTTAAGTGAATAAAAGCTCACAATCAGCAATGTGTTCACACATATAGCTATATTCAAATGTTTTAGCGCGACATACCATGACACAGAGAAATATGTACTTTTTAGGGTGCAACAA
>NW_015676611.1:0-204 GCF_001515625.1 Sinocyclocheilus rhinocerous
TGTGGTTCTCTCATGATTCTGAAGAAAAAACATAAGACAACTAAATAAAATCACATGTGATCTATGAACAAATGATTAAATGATTAAATGTACTTGTTTCATTACTGGATGAATCAGCATTCTTGAAAGAATCTCTTGATTCAAAGACATACATTTTATGGTTGCTGCCGTGTGTTTTGAGTTTGAGCTCCGTCAAGTTAATTC
>NW_015676612.1:0-204 GCF_001515625.1 Sinocyclocheilus rhinocerous
ACAGTCTGCGCCCCTAAGGTAACTTGGAGAGCCGTTTTAATTGAATGTATCTCCCTCTCCCAGCATCCACCAAAGTGGGGTGCTCCTGGTGGATTGAAGACTTGATTTTCTGGGAAGCAAGGTGGTCTTGTAGCTCCTCATGTAAAGCAGCAAAGGACACCTTCAGCTCTCGTTCTCCACCCTTGAAGTTAGTGCCTTGATCAC
>NW_015676613.1:0-204 GCF_001515625.1 Sinocyclocheilus rhinocerous
CGTTTCAGTCTCATAATCTGAAAGTTGTGATTTCGAGCCTCACACAGCGCAGTGTGTTGCTTTTAGATACCTGAGAGCACTTAGACGAAAGAACGGGCTTCTGTGTTCTCTTCCCTGTGGTTGTCCCTATCTCCTGGAGTCAAAAGACCACAGCTCCTTTGGAGGGCCGGCAACATGACGTTTTGTGAAAAACTGTGAGGTTCC
>NW_015676614.1:0-204 GCF_001515625.1 Sinocyclocheilus rhinocerous
TGGCTGGAGCCCAACTACCCCCCCCCCCACACAAAAAAATACTTTGAGAGCATAACGGGTTCCGAGGCCCTCTCAGGGCTGAACTCAGGGATCATGAGCCCTCCCTGGGCTTAACTGGGGGATCAGAAGCCGACACTGGAGCGAGCTCTGGGGCTGGAGCCGATTTAGAGGCGAGGATGAGGGCTGCTAGCAGTCTTTTCCTCC
>NW_015676615.1:0-204 GCF_001515625.1 Sinocyclocheilus rhinocerous
TGGGCCCCAGTTAGTCAAGTACAAACTCTAAGACTATGTGCCATGAACAAGCATATAGATTATCATGGCGAGTGGACAGTTTAAGCGGTGTGTTCATCCCTGCCCAAGGTTTTTAATGGGTGGGGACACACATCAGCTGTGTGTTTATTGTTTGGGAGTGCAGCACGCACGGGCAGCTCTCGAGGGAGCTGCCTGTGCGAACTG
>NW_015676616.1:0-204 GCF_001515625.1 Sinocyclocheilus rhinocerous
TTTAACATGAAATACTGCCATAATTGAAAAGTAATAGAAAAATATGTGACCTGTGCTGGCAAAATGAGTAGGAATGAGCAAATTTTCAAAAATGAGTTCTCTTCATTTTCACATTCAACATTAAAATACCTTCAAAATTATATATAACTTGTTGGAATCGGACAAAAAATGACTGAGCTACAGCCGTTTGAAGGCGATAGAGTC
>NW_015676617.1:0-204 GCF_001515625.1 Sinocyclocheilus rhinocerous
GAAGTAAAAACGATCGTGTCACTGTTACTTATTTAATATTCATAAGCTAATCTTTCACCGCATTCATTAATTCGCCAGTTGACGAGCTCCCGCCTACTAGTATTTACCTTGTAGCCAATCAGAATGCGCTACCAGGTGAACGTCTACTTACGTAATTAATATTCACAAGCCAAGCTTTCATCGTATTAGTAATAGCAGTAATGG
>NW_015676618.1:0-204 GCF_001515625.1 Sinocyclocheilus rhinocerous
TTTTTACTAAAATTGTAGTATACACCAATAACAGGTTGTTTGTGAACATTATTTAAAGGTGGAAGCAGAATTTCTGAGGATTACCACTGTTCCCCTCGTCACAACGTTTTTTGCACAACTTGACCACCACGCTGATCAGCTCATCAGAGTGCTGAAGAAGACAGGTGGATCTAAAGGAAAGAAAATTAACCTCACCTTTGCCCC
>NW_015676619.1:0-204 GCF_001515625.1 Sinocyclocheilus rhinocerous
GACTGGCCGGCTGAAGTGCAGGAAGAGCATCCTAAAAGCAAGCTCAACGAGCGATTCTTGCGCTCTAAGTCACTGCCTCCACGCCGGGGCCTGCCGTTCTTTCCTGATCTATCCCTCAAGGCCCCGGTGTTACCCACCAAGCCGTTTAGGACTTCTTCGGCTTTGGTGGGTAAAGCATACATGGCAGCGGGTCAGGCTGGCACT
>NW_015676620.1:0-204 GCF_001515625.1 Sinocyclocheilus rhinocerous
TGAATTTTCAGCATCATTACTCCAGTCCTCAGTGTCACATGATCCCTCAGAAATCATTCAGATATGCTGATTTCTCATTGTTATTAATGCTGAAAAAGTTTTTGATGCTTAATACTTTTGACCATGATACACTACCAACCAAAGTTTGTGGTAATTAATAAAAATAAAAAAAAACATATACATATATATATATATATATATATC
>NW_015676621.1:0-204 GCF_001515625.1 Sinocyclocheilus rhinocerous
GAACGGCCGGTGGGGGGGAAGCGAGGTGGCCTGGGACTTGCTGAAAACCAGCCGCAGAACATGGTACTCCCCCGGGACCCCAGTGATATCAGCTGCCTCAACCTGCAACACAGGAGACACCGACAAAGGAGGAGAAACTGCACCTAGACAACAAGCATTACAAGACTGACTCCAAGACAATATCTGACTGCGGGACCAATCCAC
>NW_015676622.1:0-204 GCF_001515625.1 Sinocyclocheilus rhinocerous
ACGAATGTCCTCCGAACGTCCGCCAGCGAACGTTACAAAGCGGACCAAAACCGGACGTAAGTGGACGTCCTCAAAACGTCCGCCAGCAAACGTTACACAGCGGACCAAACCCAGACGTCCTCCGAACGTCCGCCCCCGAACGTTACAAAGCGGACGTAGTGCGGACCTAAACGGACGTTCGAAACGTCCGGGGGACGTCCCCTG
>NW_015676623.1:0-204 GCF_001515625.1 Sinocyclocheilus rhinocerous
GACGTGAGACGGATGAAATATAAACACTTTATTGAAAATCAATAAGTAATAAACATGCAAAAAAGAAAAACTGAAAAATTTACAACATACACAATTCTACCTCCACTCCAGGGCTGGGGCCTAGCCCACCTAAATAAAACAACCGCACAGCAGACCCCTGTGCACTCACATTCCACAGCACCCCAAGTGTTGGGCACCACACGC
>NW_015676624.1:0-204 GCF_001515625.1 Sinocyclocheilus rhinocerous
GACTTTATTCAACAATTCCTCTCATCTGTGTCTCTCCACATCACCATAGCGCCATTTTGGAGAATATCCGCGGTGTCGCAGCCGCGCTTCGTGGATGCACTGTTTTCTTTCAAATCAAAGCGTAAATACATGCAGAAAACGTATCCTTGTGGCTCCTAAGACTCCTACATTTTTGTTCTAAGAGTATTTCACAAAGCGTTTTAG
>NW_015676625.1:0-204 GCF_001515625.1 Sinocyclocheilus rhinocerous
ATACCTAATACTGAAATCCTCTCTACTAAACTATTGTGAAAGTTTGACTGTTGATTTTGATGACCTACCCCACTAGCTGATGCCACTCTATACTTTTTCATTGGTTGTTTTTAGATGAAGACTATTTTCAGACATTGGTCAAACATGCCGTGAGTGTTCGCAGGAAAACATGAACAAAATGCAGTATAAGATAATTAAAGGAAC
>NW_015676626.1:0-204 GCF_001515625.1 Sinocyclocheilus rhinocerous
GAGCTGTGTGACGGCGGCGGTGTGTGAGTGCGCTCCTTCACTGAGGCTGCAGGTGCAGAGCTGTGTGACGGCGGCGGTGTGTGAGTGTGTTCCTTCATTGAGTCTGCAGTTGCAGAGCTGTGTGACGGCGGCGGTGTGTGAGTGCGCTCTTTCACTGATTCTGCAGGTGCAGAGCTGTGTGACGGCGGTGGTGTGTGAGTGCGC
>NW_015676627.1:0-204 GCF_001515625.1 Sinocyclocheilus rhinocerous
GATCCGCCATGGGTCCCGGAACGGGTACCACCCTGGAGGCCTTCCGTCCCATGTAAGGCCTCCAGAGCGCCCCCCCCACCTCCCCGTTGGAAGTTATGTGGCGCGTGGACGTGCCTTCCGGGAGGGGGAGGTAATGTCAGCCCTGTGTTCCTGTGTCTAGTGTTTTGCTCCCCATGTGCTCCCCATTATCCAGTTTCTCCCTTG
>NW_015676628.1:0-204 GCF_001515625.1 Sinocyclocheilus rhinocerous
GAGCTGTGCAGGCGACTTGAAGTTGTCAACAGGTGTATTCCTATACTCTAACAGGCTGAGATAGGGATCTTTCCTGTCCATCTTGGCTTTTGTCAAGATTGATTTTGTGATCTGCACAGTCTTCTCAGCCAAACCGTTGCTCTGTGGGTAATGGGGGCAAGAGGTGGTGTGTGCAAAACCCCATGTCTTTGCAAAGTCTTCAAA
>NW_015676629.1:0-204 GCF_001515625.1 Sinocyclocheilus rhinocerous
GAGATGTGTAGGGGAGGCACTTGGCGATATGGCCCTGCTTGTATACGTGCTTATTCTGAGTTTACAATAAAAGGAGAAAGATGATAGTATTGCCTCCTACTGGTTAGTTGTGTCTGTGCTTCTGTTCACAAAAACACTCAGGGTTGTGCGGCGTATGAAACTGGAGTGTTCGCACTCTCCAATGACCAAATTAAAAGTCTCGAC
>NW_015676630.1:0-204 GCF_001515625.1 Sinocyclocheilus rhinocerous
ACTTTTTTCTTTTTGTTATATAACATTTTTTCCATGCCTTCGTCGCTTTTATGGTTTCATTTATCCTAAAATATGAAAATATGATATACATTTTTTGATTATGGTAAACTAAAGAGTGAAATAATTATGAACTTCTAAACTAAATTTCAATATTAAACTGTTTGAAAGTGATTTGCATACTTACATTTTCTCACAAAGTATGAC
>NW_015676631.1:0-204 GCF_001515625.1 Sinocyclocheilus rhinocerous
GAGTCAGATTCTTAACAATTCTTAACACTTTTGGAACAAATGTATCTTTTTCTAAAGAATTTGATGTCTAATATACTTTTTTTTAAAAATTATTTCTATAAATAGTCTAGTGATGAGAAAAAGGCTTTCCTGCTCTAAAATCTTGAACATACGTACATTTGAGACCATTTTTTCTAAGCATAGCATAAATGCAATGCTGGGCAT
>NW_015676632.1:0-204 GCF_001515625.1 Sinocyclocheilus rhinocerous
GTTCGCTTTATATAGAAGGTAATTATCAGGTATAAATCCAAATCCCTGTGAGCATGAGATGACAGAAACAGGTAATGAGGGACTCTGATAATGAGAAGAACTTTTGGCCTTAATATAGAGCACCGCAGACGCGTACGTATGGGCAAATTACATACTGTATCTGGGTTACAGCTCCCACTGCAAGGAGAGGCCTTCATCATTTCC
>NW_015676633.1:0-204 GCF_001515625.1 Sinocyclocheilus rhinocerous
TATGTATTTAATATTCATGAGATAGGCCTTCGCCGTAGTAGGATTAGTAAATCGCGAAGCGTCTCATGTGAGGTCCTCAAGCACTCAGTGTGCGCCTCCCTTTGTGCCTCTCCACTCAAGATGGCACCCGTTTTAGAGAAGAAGCTACTGGGCGCAGCCGGGACAGGCGACACAATGGAAAACAGCAACGAGGATGATGAAGGA
>NW_015676634.1:0-204 GCF_001515625.1 Sinocyclocheilus rhinocerous
GAGTGAAAGTAGTTGGCTATACTGATATAAAGATCTCACTGATTTACATTATCAGTTATCAGAATTTCATCTTACTTTTCGGCCATATAAATATCAGCATCTGCATATTTTTTTCTCAGTTTGGGCCCCAACATGCATCAGTGTCAGCTGTTTTAATTAGTTTGAATAATAGAAAGTAACTTATCGCTTATGTAGTTTTTTTGC
>NW_015676635.1:0-204 GCF_001515625.1 Sinocyclocheilus rhinocerous
GCATTCAAATATGCACTGTATGTTCAGTACAGTTCATCAATACTGCTTTCACATGTTCTCAGAACCGTTTTCAGTTTATTCATGTTTTTTCTGTCTTTAATGCTCACACAGTAAAACACAGCCAGCATACATACACTCGGCAAGCAATGTTGTATATACAACACTGTATAGGCACATTTAAAGATACATTTTTCAATGTTAGGC
>NW_015676636.1:0-204 GCF_001515625.1 Sinocyclocheilus rhinocerous
GCAAAACCAGCTGTTTTGTAGAGCTAAAAATAGCTGAAAGCGAACCACACCGGAAGCCAGACGCATTAAATGTACAAATGGCAGCGCCGCTCTTACGGGAAAAATAAGGTGGATAAAGCCAGATTGTGAGGTCATATTCCACAGACTCATGAGTCCATATAAGGTAATTGAGCTATTTTGTATTTTAGATATTTATTTTAATAC
>NW_015676637.1:0-204 GCF_001515625.1 Sinocyclocheilus rhinocerous
ATCCTCAGCTCTGTGATCTGTTTTATGAATCATCTGCACACAGTACGGATATACTGTATTTTTGCACAGATGCAGCATGATTCTCTGCATGATTCTTTCATTTTCAAGGACTCTATACCAAAGGCATCTCTGCCTGTATAAAGAAACCATACAGAAAACCTTTTTCTTGACTTACTTCCTCTTATGAGGCCTGTCAGGAAGGCC
>NW_015676638.1:0-204 GCF_001515625.1 Sinocyclocheilus rhinocerous
GCCATGGCCTCCTGAGTTCCCTACTCCGCCATGGCCTCCTGGACTACCTGCTCCTCCATGGCGCCCCGAGCTTCCTGCTCCGCTATGGCCTCCAGAGCTGCCTGCTCCGCAATGGTTTGTTGGACGGCATGCCCCGCCATGGCTCCCCGAACTGCCTGATCCGCCATGGCACCCCGAATGGGTATCACTCTGGAGGCCCGCTGT
>NW_015676639.1:0-204 GCF_001515625.1 Sinocyclocheilus rhinocerous
GCCCTCCCCTCCATCTCTCTCCCTCCCTCCCTCTCTTCATCTCAGCTCCACTTCCCCTCTGCACTGATCAATCCCTCACTTTCTCCGAAGGCTCGAAACAACGCAGCCAGCCAGCAGCCAGAAATGGCGTCTCGCTCTCCGCGGCGCTCTGTGCAGCCACACGACAATCTGTCTGTCACAATATTGTGACAACATTTCCACAAC
>NW_015676640.1:0-204 GCF_001515625.1 Sinocyclocheilus rhinocerous
GAGTAACGCAATTTCAATTCTCTGTATGTATGTGCTGTACATGTGACAGAATTGACAATAAAGCAGACTTTGACTTTGACTTTGACTACTCCTTCGTCGTGCACTCACTATAACCACAACCCAGTGACAGAATCCAAGAAGGGGCCAATTACTATCACACCGTGGACCTCCCAGACACCACAGGACTGAGCTGGAGGGAAGGAA
>NW_015676641.1:0-204 GCF_001515625.1 Sinocyclocheilus rhinocerous
GCTTGTTGCCTGGAAAACGAGTTTTTAAGCTAATTGAAGCTGACACTGTCATTTGATATAGCGGGACGCTGCTGCTAATATTCACTTGACCACTTGTCTTTTATTTATGTTTATTTTCTTTGAATGTTTGGCTGGAGGGTCGCCCGCCGAAGTAGCGAGTCTATAAAACAGGACATGTTTTTATTATAAAAAATATGTTTCATG
>NW_015676642.1:0-204 GCF_001515625.1 Sinocyclocheilus rhinocerous
TTTAAGAATGTTTAGATATTTGTACTGGAAAACAAGACCAAAATAATGAGTAATAGAACCATTTTTGCAGTGAATTACACCCCAGCCCCCCTTCAGAATCACAGGGATGGAGAAACAGCGCTGAGCATTAGACCAGCTCACCTCCCACTGGCAGCAAATTGCCGGCTGGATGATTCGAGATGTAAAAAAAGATATCAGACTGAC
>NW_015676643.1:0-204 GCF_001515625.1 Sinocyclocheilus rhinocerous
GCTGTAAAACTTCTTTTCCAGCGATAAGTCGGTCATGAATACAGTACAAATAAACATTGCATTAAATGAAAATGTTTCTTGAATTAGAAAAGAGTTATCAAATGCAATGCGTGTGCAATCAGTTCGAGTTTTTATGCATAAGAAGAACATTTTAGAGCCACATTGCACAGCAAGTTTATGTTAGTGTTTCTAATCAATACCATG
>NW_015676644.1:0-204 GCF_001515625.1 Sinocyclocheilus rhinocerous
TTTTTTTTTTCAAGTAATGAAAATATATATATATATATTTTTCTGGTTTTAGTTTCAGTTCATTATAATAACCCTGTTATATTGTTCCGCACAAATGAATTAAGACGAGTAATTTCCTGATCTAATTACCAGGCACCTGACTCAGTAAAACCTCAGAGTAGTTTGTTATTGAAAGGATAATGCTAACGGTCAATGTTTTGCTAC
>NW_015676645.1:0-204 GCF_001515625.1 Sinocyclocheilus rhinocerous
AAGACTGAATCTCCATCTACACTGCATTTTAAAAGACTATTACAAATTAGTGAGGCAGGACTAAAGTTATTTTAGTTATGTTGAAATATAGTAAAGTACAGAAAACTAGTAGCAGTCTGAGAGTGACAGTTAAAAAGTGACAGTTACAGAAAAAAAGAAAAAACAACAACGATGGAAGCCATTGCAGGAGAGCCCCTCCCCCAC
>NW_015676646.1:0-204 GCF_001515625.1 Sinocyclocheilus rhinocerous
GCTGCTCTAGGTGCACCAGAGGCCAGTCTCGCGAGACTGGTTCCCATAGGAGGTCACCTGGCGGTGTGGGTGCCCCTGCCAAGTGTGCTTCATTGGGTCCTGCCCCCCGGGCAGGCTCTGGTCTAGTCTTCCTAGCAGACGACATGGGTCTGAGGGCCATCGTTATCAATAGGAGACTTCAGCTATGAGAGTCCTGATGCTGTG
>NW_015676647.1:0-204 GCF_001515625.1 Sinocyclocheilus rhinocerous
GTGAGAATGCCACGCACTGACCAGGATGCTGATCCGCCTATAAAATCTAAGACCAGAGCAGACACTAGTAAGAGAAGTCGAAGGGACTCAAGACAAGAGACTAAAGAGTTACAGGAATTTTCTGATTCATCCTCTGACAGGGAGTATTATGTTCCTCACTGTGTCACTCGGAGAGAGCCTGTCCCAAGGGTGCGAAATACTGCC
>NW_015676648.1:0-204 GCF_001515625.1 Sinocyclocheilus rhinocerous
GCATGATTAGCAAGTGACTAGCATGTTGCTAGCATCATTAGCAATGGACTAGCATGTCGCTAGCACGATTAGCAAGTTACTAGCATGTTGCTAGCATTATTAGCAAGACACTAGTATGTTGTTAGCATGATCAACAAGTTACTAGCATGTCGCTAGCATGATTAATATGTGATTAGCATGTTGTTAGCATGATTAACAAGTGAC
>NW_015676649.1:0-204 GCF_001515625.1 Sinocyclocheilus rhinocerous
GTTCAACCTAATTTGAGCAGATTCTCTGTGGCCACCATAATCAGTCGGAAAGGTCAAAAGAACGGCAAAAGAAGAGTGGAAAAGAATCTTGTGTAGAATTGCAAGACTCCCACATTAGGGTGGAAGAACTGGCCTGTGGTGACATAAATGTGCTGTCTTCTCAAGGCTGGATCCACCACACCAGAGGGTTTTCTTTCCTATTGC
>NW_015676650.1:0-204 GCF_001515625.1 Sinocyclocheilus rhinocerous
CCGGGGGCCTGATGACCAAGAAGGCTCCCGCAGAAGCCTGTGATCCGGCCGCATGGTCCAGGAAGTATGAAGCCGAAACCCGGCTTATCGTACTGTCTGGACATATATCAACGAATGAGATAAACACTGCGAGTCAAGCACCCGGTTTCTGAATCCAGTAGAGGGGGTGCTCACCGAGGACCTACCCTAGAAAAAGGACAGAAA
>NW_015676651.1:0-204 GCF_001515625.1 Sinocyclocheilus rhinocerous
ATATGACAAGTGAAGCATTGATTTCTGCATCTGTCAGCACTGCGGTGCGATGTATGCGAGAGCAGGAGCTCGTCTGTGTCTGATTCGTGCGTTTCAAATGTTATTACTGCTTTAATTAAATTCCTCTGAAGAGTCTTTTCTGTGAGACCTCTCCTCGCTGAGCCGTTAAATTACCTCCAGCACACAAAGGTCTAGCGCATCTCC
>NW_015676652.1:0-204 GCF_001515625.1 Sinocyclocheilus rhinocerous
GAACCACGGTCATCGAGCATGAGGTCCGCACACCACCAGGAGTTGTAGTCCGGCAGCAGCCCTACCGGATACCAGAAGCTTGCCGGCCGGCTATAGAGAAGGAGGTAAAGAAGATGCTCCAACTGGGAATCATCGAGCCCTCCCGTAGCCCTGGGCCAACCCAATAGTGATGGTTCCAAAGCCGGACAACACCCTCCGTTTCTG
>NW_015676653.1:0-204 GCF_001515625.1 Sinocyclocheilus rhinocerous
GTTTCCACACAGTTTGCATGTGAACGGCTTCTCTCCAGTGTGAATGATCTTGTGCCTGTTAAAGCTTCCTCGCTGAGTAAAACTCTTTCCACACTGAGGGCAGGTGTAAGGCTTCTCGCCGGTGTGAATCCTTGAGTGCCTTCTAAGTGTTCCTTTTTCAATGAAACTATTTCCACACAGTTTGCATGTGAATGGCTTCTCTCC
>NW_015676654.1:0-204 GCF_001515625.1 Sinocyclocheilus rhinocerous
ATCTCTACACCAAGTGATAAATTATTATTTAGGCAATAAAACAAAACAAAAAAATCTCAAATTCTCCCTTTTCGTTCCCATGTCACTTGGTCAAAAATCTAAACTTGGCAAGGATCAAGGATCTTCAGTCTTACCACCCATAGGGGCCGGGAAGAGTGATCATTCTTGAGAAGCATCTGTAGTCTGTAGTCTTTGGCTCCATAC
>NW_015676655.1:0-204 GCF_001515625.1 Sinocyclocheilus rhinocerous
TGGTCATGATATGCTGTGTCTTTGACCATTAATCTTGGTTACTTGACCCAAATTTGACAATCTCCTTTCTGCGTTGGGATTATCAATAAGTGTTCTTTTGTTTTAATGCTGTGAGCTGCTCTGTTACAAACCCCTGCTAAGTTTCAGCAGAAAAAAATTAAAAAGGGGAATGCAGCATAAAGAGGACACGTGAATCCAAATGCC
>NW_015676656.1:0-205 GCF_001515625.1 Sinocyclocheilus rhinocerous
ATGAGATCTGAAGTATTCTGTAATTAAAAAAAAAAAAAAAACCTTACAATTATTAATTAGTTTTTGACTTCTGCACTGCAGTGCACCTTTGCTGCAGCATCTGTTTTCAGTGTGTATTTACTGTATGATATAGTATTTAAAATGTGATATGAATGAGGTTTAATTTTGACTTTTAACATTCCTGAGGATATCCAAAAAAAAAAAT
>NW_015676657.1:0-205 GCF_001515625.1 Sinocyclocheilus rhinocerous
ACACAAAACAGTGTTATCATGCATTAAGATTGTATTTTGATGTCTGTTTGCCAAAAACTTTGTTTACCTTAAAAAAAAAAAAAGGAATGCACTAGCAATATTATCTTTTAGGTACTACTTTAAATGGGAGTTTGGCTTACTGTAAGGCATGTTGTGATCTGTCAGTGTTGCATAAGAACATGAGAACAGTATTTAAACATAATCG
>NW_015676658.1:0-205 GCF_001515625.1 Sinocyclocheilus rhinocerous
AAAAAAAAAAAAAAAAAAAAAAGCAAGCACACACAAAGATGCCAAGGTGCAAAGTACTGAATAATTATATTAAAAACATCGTTTCAAATATGAATTTATTTTTTTAAAAGCTACTATATATAAAGATCAGATTCACTGAATTATTGATGGACTTCTTTTCTTCAAATGAGTGAGAGGGAATTATTATTCTGACATTTTATACTTT
>NW_015676659.1:0-205 GCF_001515625.1 Sinocyclocheilus rhinocerous
ATTTTTATTTTAATTTTCTTTTCTTTCCTCTTTTTTAAACTTTTCCATTTTTAAATTTCACTTTTTACCTTGCTTTTATTCCCTTTTAATTTTTAATTCACTTTAAAAAAAAAAATCTTTTAGATATTTTAAATTGATTAAATATTTTAGATTGCTTAAAGAAATGGTACTTCATCAAGCTGTAGGCATATATATATATATATAT
>NW_015676660.1:0-205 GCF_001515625.1 Sinocyclocheilus rhinocerous
TGACCTCAAAAAAGGAATTCATGAGCAATAACTGCTTCATTTTTTTATATTAGCTATATAATATAATTAGAATTGAACTGTACTACATGAAATTTTAAAAAAAAAATAATAATAGAATTTATTGGCAACACGGCACTGTAAAAAAATGTTTTCTCAGGTGACCTAAAATGTGCATCATTTAGTTACATCAAGGGTCAAATCAAAT
>NW_015676661.1:0-205 GCF_001515625.1 Sinocyclocheilus rhinocerous
ATCAAACATTTAGGTGAGATAATTATATATTTTTGAAAAATGTAATAAAAAAAAATGCTCCCCCCCTCTGTAAAAATCCTGACTGGAGCATCACTGTAAATAATTCTACATTATAAAAATAAGGCTTCAAAAAGATCGGTATCGCTGCTTCCTGTGATCAACAATCAGTGATCGGCCCAAAAAATCCTGATTGGAGCACCCTTTA
>NW_015676662.1:0-205 GCF_001515625.1 Sinocyclocheilus rhinocerous
CCTTGGTGAGCATTGAAAGAGAATTATTTCAATAACATAAAAAAACCTTAATTGTTACCATTTTTTGACCCAAAAAAAAATAGTTGGACAATCAAAAATGTATTCATGTCTTTGCATTATATAAAGTGACATTTTTTATATAAAATAAATATAGTATTATAAAAAAATGAGAACAAGCACAAGTAACCTTTCACAAAATTACACT
>NW_015676663.1:0-205 GCF_001515625.1 Sinocyclocheilus rhinocerous
CACGTGATATACATATTTGTAATATTGTTGTTTTTAATTACTGTATCAGTGAGTGAAATATGTATAGGTAGTATCTTATTAGTATAGTATCTTATTATTTGAAGAAAAAAAATAGTGATAAATAGCATGGATCATGGGATGATGGGAAAGGGGCCTCCACTCACTGTCTTTGCACATACACCTGGTAGTTATCGAACGTAATCTA
>NW_015676664.1:0-205 GCF_001515625.1 Sinocyclocheilus rhinocerous
ATAGATGTGTGTGAACTGTAACTTGTAAAGTTTAAGGCCATAAAAGGTCTTAAATATCTTATTTGTATTAAAAAAAAAGTCTTAACTTCAAAAGGTGATGATATAAATACAGGCCTTCTGCACAATGAATACTGTGCATTTATGACAATAAATAGCTTACGATCTCCTCAACATTATTTAGCATTGTATTCAATATATAGATTTT
>NW_015676665.1:0-204 GCF_001515625.1 Sinocyclocheilus rhinocerous
TTGAACCATACTATAGTATACTATAGTGTTTGCTATTGTTATTTTTCATACATTTCCTAAGTTTTTTTTATATGAATTCAACATATATGTGACACTGGAGCACAAACCCAGTCATAAGTGTCAATTTTTCTGAAATTGAGATTTATGCATCATCTGAATAAAGCTGAATAATTAAGCTTTCCATTGATGTATGGTTTGTTAGGA
>NW_015676666.1:0-204 GCF_001515625.1 Sinocyclocheilus rhinocerous
GCCTCTGGCTTGCTTAGTTGCGGACACAATTTCTGGCAGCATTGTTGACTTGACTGCACCGACACTATTTGAAGAGAGCTGAACTGAACTGGATGATGACATCACTGAATCAACGACTGTTTTCTGTTGTCCTTTTGCATTATCAGCAAACGTTTTTCTTTTTTAACACTGTAAAGCTGCTTTGACACAATCTGTATTGTATAA
>NW_015676667.1:0-205 GCF_001515625.1 Sinocyclocheilus rhinocerous
AAAAAAACAAAAACAAAAAAACAGCTTTGGATCATTCAGGTAACAACGCAGTTGTCACACTTATGTTCTTTGTTCTTTTAAGTTTTCATGGACTTTTGTTGTGTTTTCATTCCTCATGTGTTCTGTGACCCAGTTTTCCACGTGTTTGATTATGTTAGTGAGTTCACCTGTGTCCTCATTAGTTGATCCTCCTCACCTGTCTGTC
>NW_015676668.1:0-205 GCF_001515625.1 Sinocyclocheilus rhinocerous
AAAGAATAAAAGAAAAAAAAAACAGTGCACCTTATGCACACACTATTATTTTCCTCCTCTCGACGATTCACACTCCAGTCCAGTGGGTGGCGCTAAGACATTTGTTTGTCAAACACCATTAAACCTCAGAAGAAGAAGATTAGTTTCACCCAAGTTTGCGCACAAGTGCTGAAAAATGGTGACTGGCTGCAGTATAGGTCATAAA
>NW_015676669.1:0-205 GCF_001515625.1 Sinocyclocheilus rhinocerous
ACAGAACACTTAAATGAACATTATTGCGAGGCATTGAGCTGGTGTGCAAAATAAGAAAAAAGGAAAAAGACAAATGAAAAAAAGAGAGAAAAAAATACAAATAATACAAATAAATACATAAATAACAATACTGATAATAAAGAAATTAAAGTCAAGAAGAGTTACATTATCACATCAGCATTTTCAGTCAATGTAACATCCAAAT
>NW_015676670.1:0-205 GCF_001515625.1 Sinocyclocheilus rhinocerous
CAAATGTTTCTTTTGGGAACTGTTCAGTGAAAGATTCTTTGAGGAACCAAAAATGGTTCTTCTATGGCATCACCGTGGAGAAGGAGAAAGAAAAAAAAACGTTATTTTTAAGAGTGTAGCATTAAATATGATCTAAATGCACATTCACAGTGCTGGGTAGTAACTGATTACAGGTACATGTAATCTGGATTACGTAATCAGATTC
>NW_015676671.1:0-205 GCF_001515625.1 Sinocyclocheilus rhinocerous
TTTCATTTAATTAAAAAAAATTAAATAAAGGTTAATTTACTAATTTAGTTTTAAGGTAAATTTTTTGATTAATATAATGATGTAATCAAACAAATGAATGGAAAAAAAAAATTCACATAAAATACATATTATATACTGTATAATATAATTGTTTATTTAACTATCAAACACAGATTGCACTGAATCTCTTTTTCTGTCATTCCAA
>NW_015676672.1:0-205 GCF_001515625.1 Sinocyclocheilus rhinocerous
TAACATTTGTAATTTTCATTATTTTTTTTATTTTTTTATTTTTTTTAAAGTTTTTTGGTTAATATTTACAGTTTATTTCAGCTTTATTTCCATTAATTTTAAAAAAATATTTTTTACATGCTAACAATACCAATACTGCTAGAGAGAAGGGAACAGAATCGGGGGGAAAAAAACTCAAATTTGGATTTTTAAGGATTTTTGTTTA
>NW_015676673.1:0-204 GCF_001515625.1 Sinocyclocheilus rhinocerous
TATATATATATATATATATATATATAAATAAATATATATATAGTGTCCTCCATAAGTATTGGAACAGTAAAGACAAAATTGTTCCGTTTGCTGTGGAGTCAACAAATCTGTAAATATGATAAAAAAAGATTGAATATGAGACAAAACTACAGAATGGCATTTTATTATTGGGTGATTCAACACAGATGTTTTACCAACTAAGAA
>NW_015676674.1:0-205 GCF_001515625.1 Sinocyclocheilus rhinocerous
TTGATCAAACGTGACATTAAAGACATTTATAATGGTAAAAAAAAGGCTTCCATTTTAAATAAATGCTGTTCTTGTGAGCTTTCTAGTCATCAAAGAATCTTAAAAAAAATGAACCACTGTTTCCACAAAAATATGAAGCAGCACAAATGTTGTAAACATAGATAATAAGAAGGAATGTTTCTTGAGCAGCAAAAAAGGATCATGT
>NW_015676675.1:0-204 GCF_001515625.1 Sinocyclocheilus rhinocerous
TTTTTTTATGTTTTTGAAAAATTATGCTCAACAACCATTAAAAATACAATAAAAACAGCAATATTGTGAAATATTATTACAATGTAAAATATCAGTTTTCTATTTTAATATATTTTAAAATGTAGTTTATTCCTCTGATGGCAAAGCAGAATTTTCAACATAATTACTCCAGTCTTCAGTGTCACATGACCCTTCAGAAATCAT
>NW_015676676.1:0-205 GCF_001515625.1 Sinocyclocheilus rhinocerous
AAAATAATAAAATAAATAATCAATCAAACAAAAAAAAAATTAAAATTAAAATTGAAACTGAAAATATAAATATAAAAGCTAATTGAAAATATCAATAAATGCATATAATACCATATAAATAATACTAATAATTATAATACTGTTTTAAAGGGGTCATATGATTATGCTTTTTTAAAGATCATTATTTTGTGTATTTGGTGTAACA
>NW_015676677.1:0-205 GCF_001515625.1 Sinocyclocheilus rhinocerous
TCAATTTTAATGCATCCTTGCTGAATAAATGTATGAATTTCTTTTTAAAAAATCTTATTTTTGGCAGTGCACATATATAAAAAAATCTATCCACCCATCCATCCATCCATCTATAAATTTCCATATATAACCATCAGGTGACACCACCTACTAATCATATATGATTATGATAATGATTTTATTCAATTTCTACTGAATATAGGTC
>NW_015676678.1:0-205 GCF_001515625.1 Sinocyclocheilus rhinocerous
TATATAAATACATAATTAAAAAATATATATTTAAAAAAAATATATGTACTATGTATATTTATATATTTACATAATAAAAATATTTTTTAAATTATTTGAATGTAAACATTTGTATATAATTTATATTATATATAAATATAAATATTTTTCCTTTATACACGTGTGTGTATTTATATATACACAATAAATATACACAGTACACACA
>NW_015676679.1:0-205 GCF_001515625.1 Sinocyclocheilus rhinocerous
CATAAAAAACCCTTTTGGTGAATTACAGTAATTGTTTTCTAAGAAAAAGTATGTACTGTATGTACAGTAAGGAAGATATTGACAAAATCTCACCTGTAGTAAGTCAGTCTCGTAACTACAAATGTATTACAGCCTTTGGAACATGAAAAAAACCCTTTTAGTCAAATACAGTAATGGTTTTTGAAGATTAATTATGTACTGTATG
>NW_015676680.1:0-205 GCF_001515625.1 Sinocyclocheilus rhinocerous
AAAAAACTGCTTTTCTTACAATTTGCATTTTTTATTTGATTACAGTTTTAAATTTCAGCATGGGAAGTGATAAAATAGTATCATTTCAGTCGAGGAATGTTAATTTGGTGGTTCTGATCTTTTGTCGTGTATTTAGATTTGTCTCTTTTTTTTTTCCTTTCTTTTTTTTAAAGGTGACATATCATGAAAATCTGACTTTTCCAGG
>NW_015676681.1:0-205 GCF_001515625.1 Sinocyclocheilus rhinocerous
AAAAAATGATATTTCAACAAAATAAGAAAAATTTGGACGACATCATCCTGTTCAAAAGTTTTCACCCCCCGGCTCTTGATGCATTGTGTTTCCTTCTGGCGCATCAGTGAATGTTTGAACCATTTTTAATAGTTCTGTTTGAGTCCCTCAATTGTCCTCAATGTGAAAAGATGGATCTCAAAATCATACAGTCACTGCTGGAAAG
>NW_015676682.1:0-205 GCF_001515625.1 Sinocyclocheilus rhinocerous
AAAAAAGTCAAGAGCAGACTGCACCAGGGCATCCCTCTGCTTCAGTGTTGTAATGCTTCTCCAAGCCCCAACAATGGCAAGACTGTCCTCTGCCTCCTCTGTTGCATCTTTTGCATCTTCAACAGTTGTTGCTTCTTTAATCTAAAAAAGTGGAGTAATCACTGCTTTAAATGTTGTGTGAATTATAATGGTAGCAAGGTAGTGA